>NC_143037.1:65327500-65340000 GCF_057628025.1 Oncorhynchus mykiss | reverse complement strand
AGGAGAAATGGGGGAGGCTTGAGCAAGGTACTGTGGGGGATGCAGAGCTGTTGACCGGGGTAGGGGTAGCCAGGTGGAAGGCATGGCCAGCCATAGAAAAATGCTTATTGAAATTCTCGATTATTGTAGATTTATCGGTGGTGACAGTGTTTCCTAGCCTCAGTGCAGTGGGCAGCTGGGAGGAGGTGCTCTTATTCTCCATGGACTTTACCAGTTCCAGAACTTTTTGTGCTACAGGATGCAAATTTCTGTTTGAAAAAGCTAGCCTTTTCTTTCCTAACTGCCTGTGTATATTGGTTCCTAACTTCCCTGAAAAGTTGCATATTGCAGGCGCTATTCGATGCTAATGCAGAACGCCACAGGATGTTTTTGTGCTGTTCAAGGGCAGTCAGGTATGCAGTGAACCAAGGGCTATATCTGTTCTTAGTTCTACATTTTTTGAATGGGGCATGCTTATTTAAGATGTCGAGGAAAGTATTTTTAAAGAATAACCAGGCATCCTCTACTGACGGAATGAGGTCAATATCCTTCCAGGCTACCCGGGCCAGGTCGATTAGAAAGGCCTGCTCACTGAAGTGCTTTAGGGAGCGTTTGACAGTGATGATGGGTGGTTGTTTGACGACGGACCCATTATGGATTCAGGCAATGAGGCAGTGATCGCTGAGATCCTGGTTGAAGACAGCAGAGGTATTTTTAGAGGGCAGGTTGGTCAGGATGATATCTATGAGGGTGCCCATGTTTTCAGATTTATGGTTGTACCTGGTAGGTTCATTGATAATTTGTGTGAGATTGAGGGCATCTACCTTAGATTGTAGGACGTCCGGGGTGTTAAGCATATCCCAGTTTAGGTTACCTAACAGTACAAACTCTGAAGATAAATGGGGGGCAATTAATTCACATATGGTGTCCAGCGCACAGCTGGGGGCTGAGGGGGGTCTTTTACAAGCAGCAACAGTGAGAGACTTATTTATGGAAAGGTGGATTTTTAAAAGTAGAAGCTTGAACTGTTTGGACACAGACCTGGATAGCATGACAGAACTCTGCAGGCTATCTCTGCAGTAGATTACAACTCCACCCCCTGTGGCAGTTCTATGTTGGTGGAAAATGTTGTAGTTGGGGATGGAAATTTCAGAATATTTGGTGGCCTTCCTAAACCAGGATTCAGACACGGCTAGGACATCAGGGTTGGCGGAGTGTGCTAAAGCAGTGAGTAAAACAAACTTAGGGAGGAGGCTTCTGATGTTAACATGCATGAAACCAAGGCTTTTACAGTTACAGAAGTCAACAAATGATAACGCCTGGGGAATAGGAGTGGAACTGGGGACTACAGGACCTGGGTTAACCTCTACATCACCAGAGGAACAGAGGAGGAGTAGGATAAGGGTACGTCTAAAGGATTTAAGAACTGTATAAGAACTGAGTAATGATCTGGTGTAATGATCCAGAGCGGCAGGAATCTGGTGATATGGTAGAGAGAAGCAGTCCGATATGCTCTGGGTTGATATCGCGCTGTGCAGACTGGCAGGTGTTGTCCGAGCTAAGGTTGGCTGACTAAGACCAGTAGCTAGTTAGCTGGTTAGCTCCTGATGGAAGTTCCAGTTATAAGGAATAAAAATAGCAGATCCGTACCACATTGGGTGAGGCGGGTTGCAGGAAATTATATTTAGTTCATATATATCAAATCAAATCAAATTTTAGGTGTCACATACACATGGTTAGCAGATGTTAATGCGAGTGTAGCAAAATGCTTGTGCTTCTAGTTCCGACAACGCAGTAATAACCAGCGAGTAATGTAACCTAACAATTCCACAACAACTACCTTATACACACAAGTGTAAAGGGATGAAGAATATATACATAAACATATATGAATGAGTGATGGTAAAGAACGGCATAGGCAAGATGCAGTAGATGGTATAGAGTACAGTATAGATAGAAAGTGAGATTAAGATATATACGAAAAAGACCGGCTATTTACATGGGATAACACAAGGGATCTATTCCAAGCCCCATCTTGGAAAAGATCCAAACCATAGTGGATAATGGGTTTTATAAATGATTCAAGTGTTTTTAGCCAGATCCTAATAGTATGTCAAATTTTATGTTCCTTTTTAATGGCATAGAAGGCCCTTCTTGCCCTGTCTCTCAGACCGTTCACAGCTTTGTGGATGTTACATGTACCACTGATGTTTAGGTCGAGGTATGTATAGTGTTTTGTGTGCTCTAGGGCAACGGTGTCTAGATGGAATTTGACTTCAGATTCTAATAGGGTGAGGCTGGGCGCTGCAGACTGTTCTAGTACCCTCTCCAATTCATTGATATATATGTTGAAGATGGTGAGGCTGCATCCCTGTGGAAAGGAATGTGTGTGTTTTGCCAGTGAGTAGATAATAAAGAAAAGTGAAATAAACAATGAGAAATGTGCATCCTTCCTTCTCTCCCTCCTGGGGATAAACAGACCATGAACCAAATCATACTGCTGTGTCTAGATGAAATGTGTTTTCGTGGTCCTGGGAATTTGACCTTTTTTGGAACACCATTATTTTTGTCTTACTGAGATTTACTGTCAGGTCCCAGCTCTGACAGAATCTGTGCAGAAGATCTAGATGCTGCTGTAGGCCCTCCTTGGTTGGTGACAGAAGCACCAGCTCATCAGCAAACAGTAGACATTTGACTTCAGATTCTAGTATTGTGAGGCCGGGTACTGCAGACTGTTATAGTGCCCTCGCCAATTTGTTGATAAGTATTTTGAAGAGGGTGGGGCTTAAGCTGCATCCCTGTCTCACCCCACGGCCCAATTTTAACCTCACACTTGTTATTTGTGTACATGGATTTTATAATGTTGTGTTTTTTTCCTCCAACACCACTTTCGATCAATTTATATAGCAGACCCTCGTGGCAAATTGAGTCAAAACCTTTTTTGAAATCAACACAGCATGAAAAGACTTTGCCTTTGTTTTGGTTTGTTTGTTTGTCAATTAAGGTGTGTAGGGTGAATAGATGGTCTGTTGTACAGTTATTTGTTGAAAAGATAATTTGACATGGTGTCACATTCTGACCGTTATTTCCTTTGTTTTGTCTTGTTTTTAGTATGGTCAGGGCGTGAGTTGGGGTGGGCAGTCTGTTTTGTGTTTCTATGTCTTTCTATTTCTGTGTTCGGCCTAGTATGGTTCTCAATCAAAGGCAAGTGTCGTTAGTTGCCTCTGATTGAGAATCATACATACAGTGCCTTGCGAAAGTATTCGGCCCCCTTGAACTTTGCGACCTTTTGCCACATTTCAGGCTTCCAACATAAAGATATAAAACTGTATTTTTTTGTGAAGAATCAACAACAAGTGGGACACAATCATGAAATGGAACGACATTTATTGGATATTTCAAACTTTTTTAACATATCAAAAACTGAAAAATTGGGCGTGCAAAATTATTCAGCCCCCTTAAGTTAATACTTTGTAGCGCCACCTTTTGCTGCGATTACAGCTGTAAGTCGCTTGGGGTATGTCTCTATCAGTTTTGCACATCGAGAGACTGAAATTTTTTCCCATTCCTCCTTGCAAAAACAGCTCGAGCTCAGTGAGGTTGGATGGAGAGCATTTGTGAACAGCAGTTTTCAGTTCTTTCCACAGATTCTCGATTGGATTCAGGTCTGGACTTTGACTTGGCCATTCTAACACCTGGATATGTTTATTTTTGAACCATTCCATTGTAGATTTTGCTTTATGTTTTGGATCATTGTCTTGTTGGAAGACAAATCTCCGTCCCAGGTCTTTTGCAGACTCCATCAGGTTTTCTTCCAGAATGGTCCTGTATTTGGCTCCATCCATCTTCCCATCAATTTTAACCATCTTCCCTGTCCCTGCTGAAGAAAAGCAGGCCCAAACCATGATGCTGCCACCACCATGTTTGACAGTGGGGATGGTGTGTTCAGCTGTGTTGCTTTTACGCCAAACACAACGTTTTGCATTGTTGCCAAAAAGTTCAATTTTGGTTTCATCTGACCAGAGCACCTTCTTCCACATGTTTGGTGTGTCTCCCAGGTGGCTTTTGGCAAACTTTAAACAACACTTTTTATGGATATCTTTAAGAAATGTATTTTTTCTTGCCACTCTTCCATAAAGGCCAGATTTGTGCAATATACGACTGATTGTTGTCCTATGGACAGAGTCTCCCACCTCAGCTGTAGATCTCTGCAGTTCATCCAGAGTGATCATGGGCCTCTTGGCTGCATCTCTGATCAGTCTTCTCCTTGTATGAGCTGAAAGTTTAGAGGGACGGCCAGGTCTTGGTAGATTTGCAGTGGTCTGATACTCCTTCCATTTCAATATTATCGCTTGCACAGTGCTCCTTGGGATGTTTAAAGCTTGGGAAATCTTTTTGTATCCAAATCCGGCTTTAAACTTCTTCACAACAGTATCTCGGACCTGCCTGGTGTGTTCCTTGTTCTTCATGATGCTCTCTGCGCTTTTAACGGACCTCTGAGGCTATCACAGTGCAGGTGCATTTATACGGAGACTTGATTACACACAGGTGGATTGTATTTATCATCATTAGTCATTTAGGTCAACATTGGATCATTCAGAGATCCTCACTGAACTTCTGGAGAGAGTTTGCTGCACTGAAAGTAAAGGGGCTGAATAATTTTGTCGTTAAATGTCGTTTGTGTCCCACTTGTTGTTGATTCTTCACAAAAAAATACAGTTTTATATCTTTATGTTTGAAGCCTGAAATGTGCCAAAAGGTCGCAAAGTTCAAGGGGGCCGAATACTTTCGCAAGGCACTGTAGGCAGGAGCTGCTTTCAGGAAGTAAACTGGCTGCCTGTTGAGGCTATAGTGTCCCAGATTAGACTAGGTTTGGCTTACAGGAGTTTTATGGTCCTGCGCCCAGATATCTAAGTGATTACTTTCCTCGTGTTAGGGATGCACACAATCACAGCACCAGATCAGGTGTTGCTGATGTGTGCTTAAACAGGTTCAGGAGTAATGCTGGGAAAGGTACTTTCTTGTATACTGGATCCTCAGAATGGAATGAGTTGCCTCTGTCTATAGAAACAACGTCCTGTCTGGGCAGCTTCAAAAAATATAGTAAAAATAGGTTTGATGTCTTCTGTGCCCATATGAATAACCCCTATGATGTAACTGGAATGTTCTTTTTCTATGTTTTAGTTGTATTATTTCACTGCCATACTGTGTTTGATCTTGTCTAGCCATCTTGTCCCAAGAGGACCACAATGGAAATAAGTCCCAGACTGTATTGTGTGTTATCCTCGATGATTTTATTCATGTGCATGTATGGCTTTTAAGTTTTATGTGTGCATGTTTGTTTTTATGGTCGAATTAATAAACTAAACTGAACTAAAACTATATCGGCATTACCTGAAAGGTCGCTCAGCAAGGAAGAAGCCACTGCTCCAAAACCTCCATAAAAAAGCCAGACTACGCTTTGAAACTGCACATGGGGACAAAGATCGTACTTTTTGGAGAAATGTCCTCTGGTCTGATGAAATAAAATAGAACTGTTTGGCCATAATGAACATCGTTATGTTTGGAGGAAAAAGGGGGAAACTTGCAAGCCGAAGAACACCATCCCAACCATGAAGCGTGGGGGTGCTTTGCTGCAGGAGGGACTGGTGCACTTCACAAAATAGATGGCATCTTGAGGATTTGAAAATGATGTGGAAATATTGAAGCAACATCTTGTTGCAAATGTCAGGAATTGTGAAACACTGAGTTTAAATGTATTTGGCTACGGTGTATGTAAACTTCCAACTTCAACTGTAAATACACACACACAGTAGGTCAGTGTGTACTGGTCAGAGCTTGAGGACAGTCAATAATGTATTGAGTGGTGGACGATTCAGTTCATCTCTCTGAGGCTTTATGAGGTCACAGAAGGGAGAAGGTATTGATCTACACACTGCATGTGAACATTACAATGAACTGGAGTCCACTCTGCTTATATCACTGCAGGCCAGTGTGCCAACGGACCTTAACTGTCCATGCAAGCCACAGTTCTTCCTCCCGCTTACGAATATTGAGAATCAACTAAATCCGTTAGAGACCTGGGGTTTGTAGTTGACGCTGATGATCAGACCAAGGCGCACACTGGTTTCCTCAGCCCACCTTTCGCCCCGCAAGACTACTCTGCAGGCTATCGCTGAAGGTACTCATCTTTAGTGTCTGTGTGTGTGTGTGTTTAGACTGTAGCCAGTACACTCTTAGAATAAGGGATTCCAAAAGGGTTCTGCGGCTATCCCCATAGGAGAACCCTTTTTGGTTCCAGGTGGAACCTTTTTTAGTTTCAGGTAGAACTTTTTTGGGTTCCATGTAGAACCCTCTGTGGAAAAGGTTCAACATGGGAACCAAAAGGGTTCTACCTGAAACCAAAAGGGGTTCTTCAAAGGGTTGTCTTATGGGGACCGCCAAGGAACCCTTTTTGGTTCTAGATACCACCTTTTTTTTCTAAGAGTGTAGGAGTATGTCAGAGCTGTGAGTGTTAACTCAGTAATATCCAGACATACATGAATCCATCCAGACAGCTATTCTCCCAGTCACCGGAGAAAATAAACAAGTATAAAAATGGACAAAGGAAATTTTGTCTGAACTGGGATATTATGCGCTTCTGTTTGTAAAAAACAAAATCCATCTCCAATGAATTCCATCTCAAAGGAGTACAGTGATTCTCCAGGGGAACTTGGGCAATCTCTTAAGACAATTGATCTTGTGAATTATGCATGTATTATTTAGTATATAGATATATGATTGGGTGCCTGGGTAGATGGCGGGGCTGGAGAATTCCCCAAAATTTCTTAGGCCTACTTATAGTTAGGCCTACTTATACTTATACAATTCAAGCTTAAACGAGACAGTGCTTGGAATTTCATAACTATAGAGCTTCCCTTGGGCCAATCAGCGTCATTTTATAAATTACATATCTCGATGGCAAGAAGCATCATTCACCCAAGTTTCATCAGAATTGGGCCAGTGGTGCATGAGATATTGCATGTGACTAACTAATTTACACATGTACTAGAGTATGTGCAACTGGAGACAGATCCATAGTCCCCGTTCCGATTTCATTGTGGAAGATACTTTGTATGCTTGATTCAGTGGAAGGATGAGTGAACATTGGATGGATTGTCGTATGTCTATGTGACATACGACAGACATTATTACAACGTTGTCTGTCCTTTTAGGTAAGAGTTTTCGTTGATGTGAATGTAATTTCATCCTTTTGATGGTTTATTTTCCTGTTGAATGGCTCTATTTGAGTCTAAGCTGTAGTGATTTTATGCGTTGTGGTGTTCTCATTGATACACTACATGGCCAAAAGTATGTGGGCACCTGCTCAACATACATTTCATGAAATGGAGTTGATCCCCTCTTTGCTGCTTTAACAGCCTCTACTCTTCTGGGAAGGCTTTTCACGACATGTTGGAACATTGCTGCCTTAACAGCCTCCACTCTTCTGGGAAGGCGTTTCACGACATGTTGGAACATTGCTGCAGGGACTTGCTTCCATTCAGCCACAAGAGCATTAGTGAGGTCGGGCACTGATATTTGGCAATTAGGCCTGGCTCGCAGTCAGCATTCGAATTCATCCCAAAGGTGTTCGTTGGGGTTGAGGTCAGGGCTCTGTGCAGGCCAGTCAAGTTCTTCCACACCAATCTCAACAATCCATTTCTGTAGGGACCTCGCTTTGTGCACAGGGGCATTGTCATGCTGAAACAGGAAAGGGCCTTCCCCAAACTGTTGCCACGAAGTTGGAAGCACAGAATCGTCTAGAATGTCATTGTATGCTGTAGCGTTAATATTTGCACTCATTGGAACTAAGAGGCATAGCCCAAACCATGAAAAACAGCCCCAGACCATTATTCCTCCTCCATCAAACTTTACAGTTGGTGGTATGCATTGGGACAAGTAGCGTTTCCTGGCATCTGCCAAACCCAGATTTGTCCGTCTGACTGCCAGATAATGAAGCTTGATTCATCACTCCAGAGAACACATTTCTCCTGCTCAAGAGTCCAATGGTGGCGAGCTTTACACCACTCCAGCCAACGCTTGGCATTGAGCATGGTGATCTTAGGCTTGTGTGCGGCTGCTCGGCCATGGAAACCCGTTTCATGAAGCTCCCAATGAACAGTTAGTGTGCTGACATTGCTTCCAGAGGCAGCATGGAACTTGGTAGTGAGTGTTGCAACTGAGGCCGTTTTTTTCCCACGCTTCAGCACTCGGCGGTCCTGTTCTGTGAGCTTGTGTGACCTGCCACTTCTTGGGTGAGACGTTGTTGCTCCTTTACACGCTTCAGCACTCGGCAGTCCTGTTCTGTGAGCTTGTGTGGCCTGCCACTTCGTGGGTGAGACGTTGTTGCTCCTATACACGCTTCAGCACTCGGCAGTCCTGTTCTGTGAGCTTGTGTGGCCTGCCACTTCGTGGGTGAGACGTTGTTGCTCCTAAATGTTTTCACTTCACAATAACAGCACTTACAGTTGACCAGGGCAGATCTAGCAGCGCATAAATTTGACCAACTGACTTGTTGGAAAGGTGGCCTCCTATGACAGTGCCAGGTTGAAAGTCACTGAGCTCTTCAGCAAGGCCATTCTACCGCTAATGTTTGTCTATGGAGACTCGGCTGTGTGCTCGATTTTATACACCTGTCAGCAACGGGTGTGGCTGAAATAGCCAAATCCACTCATTTGAAGGGCTGTCCACATACTTTTGTATATATAGTGTATGAATGATGTATGCTGGGGTCACAGCAGTGAGAGCAGACAGTGTTGGTCTGAAAACAGCTCTTATTTAGCTGGCTCTGTGAATGATTCAATAGCCAATGGGGTCACACAAACACACACACACACGTTTGTGTTACTATCCTTGTGGGGACCAAACAATTGATCCCATTCAAAATCCTAACCCTAAACCAAAAGTTAATCCTTTACCCCAAACCCCAATCCCTAAACCTAATCCTAACTCCTAACCCCTAACCCTAATTCTAACTCAAACCCCTAAACCTTTAATAGCCCTTTTCCTTGTGGGTACGGACAAAATGTCTCCACTTCTTCAAATGTTTTACAAGAGGATTTCTGGTCCCCACAAGGACAAGGATATGCACTGTACTATATGTACTGTACTATACTGTGCTGTACTGTACTCTTTTCTGCAAACTCAGTCCTACCCCCCCCCCCCCCCCCCCCCCCCCCCCCTCCCCAAGAGCACATTTTGTTTTTTGCTCTAGCACTCCACTGTTAGGGAAATAAAAAATATATAATAAGAGGACAAATATGTGAAGGATAGGATTCCATGTTTTCAGCTCCATCTTTGATTCTATTCTGCAGATGAAAATTTAAGATCACATGGTTGTGATTGGTTACTGATATTACTCTCAAACATCAGTACTGCTGTCACTCTCCTCCCTGCTCTGTGATAAGCTCCTTCCCCTCGCTCTCATACTTCTCCTCCGTTGACATTCCTTCCATGCGGTCCAGAGTTATCGTCTGTCAGTGAGATTTCATTTGTTTCTGCATGTCCTCTTATAAGAGCTGCCAGCAGCACCCAATACCCTTCATCCCTAAACCACTTCACCCCTTCCTCTCTTTCATCCCTAAACAACTTCACCCCTTCCTCTCTTTCATCCCTAAACCACTTCACCCCTTCCTCTCTTTCATCCCTAAACAACTTCACCCCTTCCTCTCTTTCATCCCTAAACCACTTCACCCCTTCCTCTCTTTCATCCCTAAACCACTTAATCCCTTCCTCTCTTTCATCCCTAAACCACTTCACCCCTTCCTCTCTTTCATCCCTAAACCACTTCACCCCTTCCTCTCTTTCATCCCTAAACCACTTCATCCCTTCCTCTCTTTCATCCCTAAACCACTTCACCCCTTCCTCTCTTTCATCCCTAAACCACTTCAGCCCTTCCTCTCTTTCATCCCTCTATCACTTCACCCCTTCCTCTCTTTCATCCCTCTACCACTTCACCCCTTCCTCTCTTTCATCCTTCTATCACTTCACCCCTTCCTCTCTTTCATCCCTAAACCACTTCACCCCTTCCTCTCTTTCATCCCTAAACCACTTCACCCCTTCCTCTCTTTCATCCCTCTATCACTTCACCCCTTCCTCTCTTTCATCCCTCTATCACTTCACCCCTTCCTCTCTTTCATCCCTAAACCACTTCACCCCTTCCTCTCTTTCATCCCTAAACCACTTCACCCCTTCCTCTCTTTCATCCCTCTATCACTTCACCCCTTCCTCTCTTTCATCCCTCTACCACTTCACCCCTTCCTCTCTTTCATCCCTCTATCACTTCACCCTTCCTCTCTTTCATCCCTAAACCACTTCACCCCTTCCTCTCTTTCATCCCTAAACCACTTCACCCCTTCCTCTCTTTCATCCCTCTATCACTTCACCCCTTCCTCTCTTTCATCCCTAAACCACTTCACCCCTTCCTCTCTTTCATCCCTAAACCACTTCACCCCTTCCTCTCTTTCATCCCTAAACCACTTCACCCCTTCCTCTCTTTCATCCCTCTATCACTTCACCCCTTCCTCTCTTTCATCCCTAAACCACTTCACCCCTTCCTCTCTTTCACCCCTAAACCACTTCACCCCTTCCTCTCTTTCATCCCTAAACCACTTCACCCCTTCCTCTCTTTCATCCCTCTATCACTTCACCCCTTCCTCTCTTTCATCCCTAAACCACTTCACCCCTTCCTCTCTTTCATCCCTCTATCACTTCACCCCTTCCTCTCTTTCATCCCTCTATCACTTCACCCCTTCCTCTCTTTCATCCCTAAACCACTTCACCCCTTCCTCTCTTTCATCCCTAAACCACTTCACCCCTTCCTCTCTTTCATCCCTAAACCACTTCACCCCTTCCTCTCTTTCATCCCTCTACCACTTCACCCATTCCTCTCTTTCATCCCTCTATCACTTCACCCCTTCCTCTCTTTCATCCCTCTATCACTTCACCCCTTCCTCTCTTTCATCCCTCTATCACTTCACCCCTTCCTCTCTTTCATCCCTCTATCACTTCACCCCTTCCTCTCTTTCATCCCTAAACCACTTCACCCCTTCCTCTCTTTCATCCCTAAACCACTTCACCCCTTCCTCTCTTTCATCCCTAAACCACTTCACCCCTTCCTCTCTTTCATCCCTAAACCACTTCACCCCTTCCTCTCTTTCATCCCTCTATCACTTCACCCCTTCCTCTCTTTCATCCCTCTATCACTTCATCCCTTCCTCTCTTTCATCCCTAAACCACTTCACCCCTTCCTCTCTTTCATCCCTCTACCACTTCACCCCTTCCTCTCTTTCATCCCTCTATCACTTCACCCCTTCCTCTCTTTCATCCCTAAACCACTTCACCCCTTCCTCTCTTTCATCCCTAAACCACTTCACCCCTTCCTCTCTTTCATCCCTAAACCACTTCACCCCTTCCTCTCTTTCATCCCTCTACCACTTCACCCATTCCTCTCTTTCATCCCTCTATCACTTCACCCCTTCCTCTCTTTCATCCCTCTATCACTTCACCCCTTCCTCTCTTTCATCCCTCTATCACTTCACCCCTTCCTCTCTTTCATCCCTCTATCACTTCACCCCTTCCTCTCTTTCATCCCTAAACCACTTCACCCCTTCCTCTCTTTCATCCCTAAACCACTTCACCCCTTCCTCTCTTTCATCCCTAAACCACTTCACCCCTTCCTCTCTTTCATCCCTAAACCACTTCACCCCTTCCTCTCTTTCATCCCTCTATCACTTCACCCCTTCCTCTCTTTCATCCCTCTATCACTTCATCCCTTCCTCTCTTTCATCCCTAAACCACTTCACCCCTTCCTCTCTTTCATCCCTCTACCACTTCACCCCTTCCTCTCTTTCATCCCTCTATCACTTCACCCCTTCCTCTCTTTCATCCCTCTATCACTTCACCCCTTCCTGTCTTTCATCCCTCTATCACTTCACCCCTTCCTCTCTTTCATCCCTAAACCACTTCACCCCTTCCTCTCTTTCATCCCTCTATCACTTCACCCCTTCCTCTCTTTCATCCCTCTATCACTTCATCCCTTCCTCTCTTTCATCCCTCTATCACTTCACCCCTTCCTCTCTTTCATCCCTCTATCACTTCACCCCTTCCTCTCTTTCATCCCTAAACCACTTCACCCCTTCCTCTCTTTCATCCCTAAACCACTTCACCCCTTCCTCTCTTTCATCCCTCTATCACTTCACCCCTTCCTCTCTTTCATCCCTAAACCACTTCACCCCTTCCTCTCTTTCATCCCTAAACCACTTCACCCCTTCCTCTCTTTCATCCCTAAACCACTTCACCCCTTCCTCTCTTTCATCCCTAAACCACTTCACCCCTTCCTCTCTTTCATCCCTCTATCACTTCACCCCTTCCTCTCTTTCATCCCTAAACCACTTCACCCCTTCCTCTCTTTCATCCCTAAACCACTTCACCCCTTCCTCTCTTTCATCCCTAAACCACTTCACCCCTTCCTCTCTTTCATC
>NC_143037.1:65302500-65322500 GCF_057628025.1 Oncorhynchus mykiss | reverse complement strand
CATCCTCTCTCCTCCATCCCTCCCTCCCATCCTCTCTCCTCCCTCCCTCCCTGTCCTCCCCTCTCATCCTCTCTCCTCCCTCCCTCCCTGTCCTGCCCTCTCATACTCTCTCCTCCCTCCCTCCCTGTCCTGCCCTCTCATACTCTCTCCTCCCTCCCTCCCTTCCTCCCCTCTCATCCTCTCTCCTCCCTCACTCCCTGTCCTCCCCTCTCATCCTCTCTCCTCCATCCCTCCCTGTCCTCCCCTCTCATCCTCTCTCCTCCATCCCTCCCTGTCCTCCCCTCTCATCCTCTCTCCTCCATCCATCCCTCCCTCCCTCTCCTCTCATCCTCTCTCCTCCCTCCCTCCCTGTCCTGCCCTCTCATCCTCTCTCCTCCCTCCCTCCCTTCCTACCATCTCATCCTCTCTCCTCCCTCCCTCCCTGTCCTCCCTTCTCATCCTCTCTCCTCCCTCCCTCCCTCCTCCAGGTGATCAAGTCCTTCTGTAATTATTGAGAAGGACGGCAGCACTGAATACCACATCAATTACTGAGAAGGTCAAGAGGGTAGAGCTGGCCTGGCTCCAATCTAATCAAATATGTACATACAGTACCTTCAGAAAGTATTCATACCCCTTCACCTATTCCACATTTTGTTGTGTTACAGCTAGCGGTCACAACATTTCGTCAGCCGGTGATTGTCAAGCAAATAACTGTTTCACGGTAATTGACTGTTAATTAACATAAACACATTTAGCATCTCCTGGCTTCCACGCCTACAAGCCATTTTAAAAAGTCTAATAAATCCATGTAATATAGCATACACCTTCAGAATAAATTCATTATTTATTTTACACAGGTCTGAAGAAGCATGATATGAAGAAAATGTAGTTTATTTCAGAAGAACAGAATAGCATCCTCTGAGTTGTCCTTATGTTAGGGGTGGCAGGTAGCCTAGTGTTTAGAGCGTTGCACTAGTAACCGAAAGGTTGCAAGATTGAATCCCCGAGCTGACAAGGTAAAAATCTGTTGTTCTGCCCCTGAACAAGGCAGTTAACCCGCTGTTCCTAGGCCGTCATTGAAAATAATAATTTGTTCTTAACTGACTTGCCTGGTTAAATAAAGGTTAAATAAAAAATGTTGGTCATGATCTGGCTGTGGGCTACGCTAGTTAATTTAGCAGGTAAGATTTACTTAGAATTCCGTGGCATTATTTTATAGTATTTGAGAGTATGAATAATTGAACTGTCATGCCATGACCTTAAATATCTCTGTTTATTCTCTAGATTTTGGTTAGGTCAGGGTGTGACTAGGGTGGGTACTCTAGTTTTTGTATATCTATGTTTTCTATTTCTTTGTTGACCTGGTATGGTTCCCAATCAGAGGCAGCTGTCTATCGTTGTCTCTGATTGGGGATCATACTTAGGCAGCCTGTTTTCCCACCTTCAGTTGTGGGATATGTTTGGCTGCATGTATTTTTGCACGACGAAGCTTTTCGTTCGTTGTATTGTTTATTGTTTTTTTGCTGGTTCACATTTCAATAAAATATGATGAACTCAAATCACTCTGCGCCTTGGTCTACCCTTAACGACGAACATTACATGAACAAAGCTGAAAAAATATACAGTGGGGAGAACAAGTATTTGATACACTGCCGATTTTGCAGGTTTTACTACTTACAAAGCATGTAGAGGTCTGTCATTTTTATCATAGGTACACTTCAACTGTGAGAGACAAAATCTAAAACAAAAATCCAGAAAATCACATTGTATGATTTTTAAGTAATTCATTTGCATTGTATATATATTTTCTCCAAATGATTTGAGGGAGTGCGCACATGCAGCTTTTCTGTGTTGAGCGGTTAACAAAGAAATAGTTATTCCTAAACACTTCATTTAGAGTTATTAATGTAACTGTAGATGTTCTACAAACGTTGGGCTATATGTTTAGATTTGTAATACATTGTAAGGCTGCATGATGCAACTCTGATGATGATTTGAAAAAAGTTGCTTGAAAGGCATGAGCTCTGCTTAGTTTTTTTTTGCGCAGACTATACACACTACATCAGTCACTCATTCACAATTTGACAAGCACTTGATAATGCCTCGAATTTCACAGCGGCATCCCCTTGGTGGCCGTAATGCACCCTTTAAAAATCCATGCCTTTTGCAGCCTGGAGTGCTGCGTTGTGCCCTTGGCCCTGAGTGTGCTGCGCAATCCGAAGCGCCTCTCAGTCACATGGCTCTCCGTCACATGATCGGGTCTTTCTCACAGGCTACATGTGAAGACAGACACATCGGGGATGCAACTGCATGCGGCATTATCTAATTCAGAGGTGCATTTTGAAGATATTGGAAGAACTGTCCACATTTACTTTTCATCAGCCAACAAGATGAGTAGGCCTAACAAACAGAAAAAGCACTACCATGTGTCATTCCACTATCCCCCATAGTACAAAAGTCAACCTATTATACTCTGTGCGAGGAATAAATATTCCAAACATTGTCTGGGACAGTTGTGAATACAACCACTAACATCAAAAACACTTTTTAGACAATGAGGCTGACGCAACAGATCAGAACGTTTAGCTTAAAATGTTTATAAACTATTAGGTTATTTCGTCACATAAGCGCAGCAATGTGCACATGGTAGTAGGCTATAAACAGTTTCCTTCCTCTCCGGCAGCTGAGTTAGGAAGGACGCCTGTATCTTTGTAGTGACTGGGTGTATTGATACACCATCCAAAGTGTAATTAATAACTTCACCATCCTCAAAGAGATATTCAATGCCTGTTTTCTCTTTTGTTTTACCCATCTACCAACAGGTTCCCTTCTTTGTGAGGCATTTGAAAACCTCCCTGGTCTTTGTTGTTGAATCTGTGTTTGAAATACACTGCTCGACTGAGGGACCTCACAGATACTTGTATGTGTGGGGTACAGAGATGAGGTACCAAACCAGTGCTCTCTCTAGTAAAAAATCTAAACAGTTAAACAGTATTATTGCACACAACATATTTAGGCTTGCCATAACAAAGATATTTCAGCTTTTCATTTGTAATTCATTTGTACAATTTTCAGACCCATGATTCCACTGAGACATTATGGGGTATTGCGTGTAGGCCAGTGACACAACATCTACATTTCCATTTTAAATTCAGGTTGTAACACAGAACATTTGGGAAAAAGTCAAGGGGTGTGAATATTTAGTGAAGGCACTGTATATATTTGTATTTATTATGGATCCCCATTGGCATGGCAGCAGCTACTCTTCCTGGGGTCTGGCAAAATTAAGGCATTTATACCATTTTAAAAACATTACAATACATTCAATACAGAATTCACAACACACTAAGTGTGTGCCCTCAGCCCCATACTCCACTACCACATATCTACTGCGCAAAATCCATGTGTACGTGTACAGTGCCTTGCGAAAGTATTCGGCCCCCTTGAACTTTGCGACCTTTTGCCACATTTCAGGCTTCAAACATAAAGATATAAAACTGTATTTTTTTTGTGAAGAATCAACAACAAGTGGGACACAATCATGAAGTGGAACTGTTACGGTGAGTGAATGAGGACCCAAAAGCGAACTAACTTAAACAGAGCTTCTTTAATAACCAAACATAGGTAGGCTCAGATAGACCGGCAGATTCCGACAGGACAGGACAAGGTTACAGCAAACATGACGATAGTCTGGCTCAGGCATGAAACACAACAAACAAGAATCCGACAAGGACAGGAACAAAAACAGAGAGAGATATAGGGACCTAATCAGAGGGAAAAAGGGAACAGGTGGGAAACGGGGTGAATGGGTAGTTAGGAGGAGACAAGGCACAGCTGGGGGAAAGAGGGGGAGAAAAGGTAACCTAACAACGACCAGCAGAGGGAGACAGGGTGAAGGGAAAGGACAGAAACACACAACATGACAATACATTTATTTTTTATTTTTTTTATTTTACCTTTATTTAACCAGGCAAGTCAGTTAAGAACAAATTCTTATTTTCAATGACGGCCTGGGAACAGTGGGTTAACTGCCTGTTCAGTGGCAGAACGACAGATTTGTACCTTGTCAGCTCGGGGGTTTGAACTCACAACCTTCCGGTTACTAGTCCAACGCTCTAACCACTAGGCTACCCTGCCGCCCCATGACAGTACCCCCCCACTCACCGAGCGCCTCCTGGCGCACTCGAGGAGGAAACCTGGCGGCAACGGAGGAAATCCTCGATCAGCGCACGGTCCAGCACGTCCCGAGAGGGAACCCAACTCCTCTCCTCAGGACCGTACCCCTCCCAATCAACGAGGTACTGGTGACCACGGCCCCGAGGACGCATGTCCAAAATCCTGCGGACCCTGTAGATGGGTGCGCCCTCGACAAGGATGGGGGGGGGGGGGGGGAAGACGAGCGGGGGCGCGAAGAACGGGCTTAATACAGGAGACATGGAAGACCGGGTGGACGCGACGAAGGTATCGCGGAAGAAGAAGTCGAACTGCGACAGGATTAATGACCCGAGAAATACGGAACGGACCAATGAACCGCGGGGTCAACTTGCGAGAAGCCGTCTTAAGGGGAAGGTTCTGAGTGGAGAGCCAAACTCTCTGACCGCGACAATATCTAGGACTCTTAGTTCTACGCTTATTAGCAGCCCTCACAGTCTGCGTCCTATAACGGCAAAGTGCAGACCTGACCCTCTTCCAGGTGCGCTCGCAACGTTGGACAAAAGCCTGAGCGGAGGGGACGCTGGACTCGGCGAACTGAGATGAGAACAGCGGAGGCTGGTACAAAAGGCTACTCTGAAAAGGAGATAGCCCGGTCGCAGACGAAGGAAGCGAGTTGTGGGCGTATTCTGCCCAGGGGAGCTGTTCTGACCAAGACGCAGGGTTGCGAAAAGAAAGACTGCGTAAGATGCGACCAATAGTCTGATTGGCCCGTTCTGCTTGACCGTTAGACTGGGGGTGAAAGCCGGAAGAGAGACTGACGGAAGCCCCAATCAAACGGCAAAACTCCCTCCAAAATTGAGACGTGAATTGCGGACCTCTGTCCGAAACGACGTCTGACGGAAGGCCATGAATTCTGAAAACATTCTCGATGATGATTTGTGCCATCTCTTTAGCAGAAGGAAGCTTAGCAAGGGGAATGAAATGAGCCGCCTTAGAGAACCTATCGACAACCGTAAGAATAACAGTCTTCCCCGCTGACGAAGGCAGTCCGGTGACAAAATCTAAGGCGATGTGAGACCACGGTCGAGAGGGAATGGGAAGCGGCCTGAGACGGCCGGCAGGAGGGGAGTTACCGGACTTAGTCTGCGCGCAGACCGAACAAGCAGCCACGAAACGACGCGTGTCATGCTCCCGGGTGGGCCACCAAAAACGCTGGCGAATGGAAGCAAGCGTACCCCGAACGCCAGGGTGGCCGGCTAACTTGGCAGAGTGAGCCCACTGAAGAACGGCCAGACGAGTAGGAACGGGAACGAAAAGAAGGTTCCTAGGACAAGCGCGCGGCGACGGAGTGTGAGTGAGCGCTTGCTTTACCTGCCTCTCAATTCCCCAGACAGTCAACCCGACAACACGCCCCTCAGGGAGAATCCCCTCGGGGTCAGTGGAGGCTACTGAAGAACTGAAGAGACGAGATAAAGCATCAGGCTTGGTGTTCTTAGAGCCCGGACGATAAGAAATCACGAACTCGAAACGAGCGAAAAACAGCGCCCAACGCGCCTGACGCGCATTAAGTCGTTTGAGTACGGATGTACTCAAGGTTCCTATGGTCAGTCCAAACGACAAAAGGAACGGTCGCCCCCTCCAACCACTGTCGCCATTCGCCTAGGGCTAACCGGATGGCGAGCAGTTCGCGGTTTCCCACATCATAGTTACGTTCCGACGGCGACAGGCGATGAGAAAAATACGCGCATGGGTGGACCTTGTCGTCAGAGAGGGAGCGCTGAGAAAGAATGGCTCCCACGCCCACCTCTGACGCGTCAACCTCGACAACGAACTGTCTAGAGACGTCAGGTGTAACAAGGATAGGAGCGGATGTAAAACGATTCTTGAGGAGATCAAAAGCTCCCTGGGCGGAAACGGACCACTTAAAGCACGTCTTGACAGAAGTAAGGGCTGTGAGAGGAGCTGCCACCTGACCGAAATTACGGATGAAACGACGATAGAAGTTCGCGAAGCCGAGAAAGCGCTGCAGCTCGACGCGTGACTTAGGGGCGGGCCAATCAATGACAGCTTGGACCTTAGCGGGATCCATCTTAATGCCTTCAGCGGAAATAACAGAACCGAGAAATGTGACGGAGGAGGCATGAAAAGTGCACTTCTCAGCCTTCACAAAAAGACAATTCTCTAAAAGGCGCTGGAGGACACGTCGAACGTGCTGAAGATGAATCTGGAGTGACGGTGAAAAAATCAGGATATCGTCAAGGTAAACGAAAACAAAGATGTTCAGCATGTCTCTCAGGACATCATTGACTAATGCCTGAAAGACAGCTGGAGCGTTAGCGAGGCCGAAAGGAAGAACCCGGTATTCAAAGTGCCCTAACGGAGTGTTAAACGCCGTCTTCCACTCGTCCCCCTCCCTGATGCGCACGAGATGGTAAGCGTTACGAAGGTCCAACTTAGTGAAAAACCTGGCTCCCTGCAGGATCTTGAAGGAGAGACAGGAGTAGTAGCGCTCACCAGTAGCCCTCCGCTTACTGATGAGCTCTGGCTTTTACTGGACATGAAGTGACAAAATGACCAGCAGAACCGCAATAGAGACAGAGGCGGTTGGTGATTCTCCGTTCCCTCTCCTTAGTCGAGATGCGGATACCTCCCAGCTGCATAGGCTCAGCTCCCGAGCCGGCAGAGGAAGATGGTAGTGATGCGGAGAGGGGGGCAACGGAGAGCGCGAGCTCCTTTCCACGAGCTCGGTGACGAAGATCAACCCGTCGCTCAATGCGAATAGCGAGTTCAATCAAGGAATCCACGCTGGAAGGAACCTCCCGGGAGAGAATCTCATCCTTTACCTCTGCGCGGAGACCCTCCAGAAGACGAGCGAGCAAGGCCGGCTCGTTCCAGCCACTGGAGGCAGCAAGAGTGCGAAACTCAATAGAGTAGTCTGTTATGGATCGATTGCCTTGACATAGGGAAGACAGGGCCCTGGAAGCCTCCTCCCCAAAAACAGATCGATCAAAAACCTGTATCATCTCCTCCTTAAAGTCCTGATACTGGTTAGTACACTCAGCCCTTGCCTCCCAGATTGCCGTGCCCCACTCACGAGCCCGTCCAGTAAGGAGAGATATGACGTAGGCGACACGAGCAGTGCTCCTGGCGTAAGTGTTGGGCTGGAGAGAAAACACAATATCACACTGGGTGAGGAACGAGCGGCATTCAGTGGGCTCCCCAGAGTAACACGGCGGGTTATTGATTCTGGGCTCCGGAGATTCGAAAGCCCTGGAAGTGGCCGGTGGATCGAGGCGGAGATGGTGAACCTGTTCTGTGAGGTTGGAGACTTGGGTGGCCAGGGTCTCAACGGCATGTCGAGCAGCAGACAATTCCTGCTCGTGTCTGCCTAGCATCGCTCCCTGGATCCCGACGGCTGAGTGGAGAGGATCCGAAGTCGCTGGGTCCATTCTTGGTCGGATTCTTCTGTTACGGTGAGTGAATGAGGACCCAAAAGCGAACTAACTTAAACAGAGCTTCTTTAATAACCAAACATAGGTAGGCTCAGATAGACCGGCAGATTCCGACAGGACAGGACAAGGTTACAGCAAACATGACGATAGTCTGGCTCAGGCATGAAACACAACAAACAAGAATCCGACAAGGACAGGAACAAAAACAGAGAGAGATATAGGGACCTAATCAGAGGGAAAAAGGGAACAGGTGGGAAACGGGGTGAATGGGTAGTTAGGAGGAGACAAGGCACAGCTGGGGGAAAGAGGGGGAGAAAAGGTAACCTAACAACGACCAGCAGAGGGAGACAGGGTGAAGGGAAAGGACAGAAACACACAACATGACAATACATGACAGGAACGACATTTATTGGATATTTCAAACTTTTTTAACAAATCAAAAACTGAAAAATTGGGCGTGCAAAATTATTCAGCCCCTTTACTTTCAGTGCAGCAAACTCTCTCCAGAAGTTCAGTGAGGATCTCTGAATGATCCAATGTTGACCTAAATGACTAATGATGATAAATACAATCCACCTGTGTGTAATCAAGTCTCCGTATAAATGCACCTGCACTGTGATAGTCTCAGAGGTCCGTTAAAAGCGCAGAGAGCATCATGAAGAACAAGGAACACACCAGGCAGGTCCGAGATACTGTTGTGAAGAAGTTTAAAGTCGGATTTGGATACAAAAAGATTTCCCAAGCTTTAAACATCCCAAGGAGCACTGTGCAAGCGATAATATTGAAATGGAAGGAGTATCAGACCACTGCAAATATACCAAGACCTGGCCGTCCCTCTAAACTTTCAGCTCATACAAGGAGAAGACTGATCAGAGATGCAGCCAAGAGGCCCATGATCACTCTGGATGAACTGCAGAGATCTACAGCTGAGGTGGGAGACTCTGTCCGTAGGACAACAATCAGTCGTATATTGCACAAATCTGGCCTTTATGGAAGAGTGGCAAGAAGAAAGCCATTTCTTAAAGATATCCATAAAAAGTGTCGTTTAAAATTTGCCACAAGCCACCTGGGAGACACACCAAACATGTGGAAGAAGGTGCTCTGGTCAGATGAAACCAAAATTGAACTTTTTGGCAACAATGCAAAACGTTATGTTTGGCGTAAAAGCAACACAGCTGAACACACCATCCCCACTGTCAAACATGGTGGTGGCAGCATCATGGTTTGGGCCTGCTTTTCTTCAGCAGGGACAGGGAAGATGGTTAAAATTGATGGGAAGATGGATGGAGCCAAATACAGGACCATTCTGGAAGAAAACCTGATGGAGTCTGCAAAAGACCTGAGACTGGGACGGAGATTTGTCTTCCAACAAGACAATGATCCAAAACATAAAGCAAAATCTACAATGGAATGGTTCAAAAATAAACATATCCAGGTGTTAGAATGGCCAAGTCAAAGTCCAGACCTGAATCCAATTGAGAATCTGTGGAAAGAACTGAAAACTGCTGTTCACAAATGCTCTCCAGCCAACCTCACTGAGCTCGAGCTGTTTTGCAAGGAGGAATGGGAAAAAATTTCAGTCTCTCGATGTGCAAAACTGATAGAGACATACCCCAAGCGACTTACAGCTGTAATCGCAGCAAAAGGTGGCGCTACAAAGTATTAACTTAAGGGGGCTGAATAATTTTGCACGCCCAATTTTTCAGTTTTTGATTTGTTAAAAAAGTTTGAAATATCCAATAAATGTCGTTCCACTTCATGATTGTGTCCCACTTGTTGTTGATTCTTCACAAAAAAATACAGTTTTATATCTTTATGTTTGAAGCCTGAAATGTGGCAAAAGGTCGCAAAGTTCAAGGGGGCCGAATACTTTCGCAAGGCACTGTATTTGTTATCATGTGTGTGTATCCATGTGTTCGTGTGTGTACGTGTGTATGTTATCATGTGTGTGTATCCATGTGCTCGTGTGTGTAGAGTGTGTATGTTATCATGTGTGTGTATCCATGTGTTCGTGTGTGTACGTGTGTATGTTATCATGTGTGTGTATCCATGTGTTCGTGTGTGTACGTGTGTATGTTATCATGTGTGTGTATCCATGTGTTCGTGTGTGTACGTGTGTATGTTATCATGTGTGTGTATCCATGTGTTTGTGTGTGTACGTGTGTATGTTATCATGTGTGTGTATCCATGTGTTCGTGTGTGTACGTGTGTATGTTATCATGTGTGTGTATCCATGTGCTCGTGTGTGTAGAGTGTGTATGTTATCATGTGTGTGTATCCATGTGTTCGTGTGTGTACGTGTGTATGTTATCATGTGTGTGTATCCATGTGTTTGTGTGTGTACGTGTGTATGTTATCATGTGTGTGTATCCATGTGTTTGTGTGTGTACGTGTGTATGTTATCATGTGTGTGTAAGCATGTGTCTGTGTCTATGTTTGTTACTTAGCAGTCCCTGCTGTTCCATGAGGTGTATTTGATCTGTTTTTTAAATCTGATTCTACTGCTGCATCAGTTACCTGATGTGGAATAGAGTTACATGTAGTCATGGGTCTACGTAGTACTCTAACGAGAGCACTGGTTTGGGGCTTTGGTCAAACATTCTGCGCAGAATAAGGTGTCATCTGAGGAAAGGTCTCGGTTCTATTAGTACAGATATACTTCCTTTAATAATCCAAAGATTTATGACATCATAACTATCTGATCACCCTTCAAATCACTCTAGCTGAGAGCGACCTGTCAATAAAACCATACGCTGTGAGGTTAGTTATAGTGTTGTGTCAATAAAGGTGGGGTCAATAGTTAATCATGTGTGTCTGGTGTTCATGAAGAGGTGTAAATCCTGTACTGTAGATCCATAGCAGGAGGTTAACCCTCCCTGGACAGAGGCCAGTTTAGTCTGGTGTATTATGACCTCTGTGAAAGGAGCACGAAATAGATTGGTTATATGGGTGGTGTTGGGAAGCTTTATCCAAAACCGGTTTTAAAACACGAAAACATGTAGACACGTTGTTATGGCTTCTGTTCTTTTCTGGACAGGGCTCAGTGAATGAGTCCAACATGAGACAATCTACTCAACTACTATTCTCTTTCCTCAGCTATTCAACCAATCACTCTTTCTTTCTCCCACTCTTTGCGTCTCTCTACTCACCCTGCTCTCTCCATCTTTCCCTCTCTTCGCCCATAACCAATAGATTTACAGTTTCCAGGTCATACACTGACATAGCACTTTCCACTCCCTCCTTCCTCCTCTCCTCCCCCTCTCCCTTACAAGTTGACTATGATGGACAGAAACCAGATTCCTGGTCTCCCTCCCCCCTCTCTCTTTCTGTTCTCTCCCCCCAGTCTCCTCCTCCCTCAGACTGAGTGACAGTAATGAGACAGGCTGGCCTGTGTTTTCAACCCCACAGACCTCACAGCATAGGACAGTAGAGAGCAGAGAGCCAGAGGAAGAGATGGATGGAGAGAGGAAAGCAGAGTGTGGAAGGGAGAGAGAGATTGAGGGAGGGAGAGATCAGGAGAGAGGAGAAAGCAGAAGTAGGGGAAAGGGAACAGTGGGTTGCTCAGGTACAGAGGAGAGCAGAGTGTGGAAGGGAGGGAGAGTAGAGAGAGGTAGAGAGGGAGAGTAGATAGTGGCAGAGAGGGAGAGTAGATAGTGGTAGTGAGGGAGAGTAGAGAGAGGTAGTGAGGGAGAGTAGAGAGAGGCAGAGAGGGAGAGTAGAGAGAGGGAGAGTAGAGAGAGGTAGTGAGGGAGAGTAGAGAGAGGCAGAGGGAGAGTAGAGAGAGGTAGTGAGGGAGAGTAGAGAGAGGCAGAGGGAGAGTAGAGAGAGGTAGAGGGGGAGAGTAGATAGGTAGTGAGCGAGAGTAGAGAGAGGCAGAGAGGGAGAGTAGAGAGAGGGAGAGTAGAGAGAGGTAGTGAGGGAGAGTAGAGAGAGGCAGAGGGAGAGTAGAGAGAGGTAGTGAGGGAGAGTAGAGAGAGGCAGAGGGAGAGTAGAGAGAGGTAGAGGGGGAGAGTAGATAGAGGTAGTGAGGGAGAGTAGAGAGAGGCAGAGAGGGAGAGTAGAGAGAGGTAGAGAGAGATAGAGAGGGAGAGTAGAGAGAGGTAGAGGGGGAGAGTAGATAGATTTAGAGGGAGAGTAGAGAGATGTATAGGGAGAGAGTAGATACGGGGAGAGTAGATAGAGGTAGAGGATTTAGTAGAGAGAGGCAGAGGGAGAGAGTAGATACAGGGAGAGTAGATAGAGGAAGTGTAGAGAGAGGTAGAGGGAGAGAGTAGATAGGGAGAGAGTAGATAGAGGGAGAGTAGATAGAGGTAGAGGGAAAGTAGAGAGAGGTAGAGGGATAGTAGAGAGAGGTAGAGGGGGAGAGTAGAGAGAGGTACAGGGGGAGAGTAGATAGGGGGAGAGTAGATAGAGGTAGAGGATTTAGTAGAGAGAGGCAGAGGGAGAGAGTAGATAGAGGGAGAGTAGATAGAGGGAGAGTAGAGAGAGGTAGAGGGAGAGAGTAGATAGGGAGAGAGTAGATATAGGGAGAGTAGATAGAGGTAGAGGGAGAGTAGATAGAGGTAGAGTGATAGTAGAGAGAGGTAGAGGGATAGTAGAGAGAGGTAGAGGGATAGTAGAGAGAGGTAGAGGGGGAGAGTAGAGAGAGGTAGAGGGGGAGAGTACATAGGGGGAGAGTAGATAGAGGTAGAGGGAGAGTAGAGGGAGAGAGTAGATAGGGGCCAGTAGATAGGGAGAGTAGATAGAGGTAGTGAGGGAGAGTAGATAGGGGGAGAGTGTAGAGAGGGAGAGTAGATAGAGGTAGAGGGAGAGTAGATAGAGGGAGAGTAGATAGAGGGAGAGTAGAGAGAGGTGGGGAGGGAGAGTAGAGACAGGTAGAGAGTTAGAGATGGAGAGCAGAGTGAGGGAGAGCAGGAGAGCAGAGACAGGTAGAGGGTTAGAGAGGGAGAGCAGAGAGAGCAGAGAGAGGGAGAGAGGGAGATACTGTAGGTGAAAGGTAGAGGGGGAGAGCAGAGAGAGGGAGAGCAGAGAGAGGGAGAGCAGGAGAGCAGAGACAGGTAGAGAGGGAGATACTGTAGGTGAAAGGTAGAGGGGGAGAGCAGAGAGAGGAAGTTGGTAGCAGGGAGAGAGAGAGCAGAGAAAGAGTAGTAGAGAGAAACGGGAGAGAGATGTGGGAGAGAGAGAGCAGTAGAGGGAGAAATTATAGAAAAATGGGGGAGAGAGCAGAGAGAGAGTAGTAGAGAAAGAGAAACAAGAGAGAGATAGGGAGAGAGAGAGCAGGGGAGAGAGAGATTGGGAGAGAGAGAGCAGGGGAGAGAGAAGCGAGAGAGAGAGAGGTAGAGCAAGAGAAACGAGAGAGGGAGAGAGAGAGCAGGGGAGAGAGAAGCGAGAGAGAGAGAGGTAGAGCAAGAGAAATGAGAGAGGGAGAGAGAGAGCAGGGGAGAGAGAAGCGAGAGATAGAGAGGTAGAGCAAGAGAAATGAGAGAGGGAGAGAGAGAGCAGGGGAGAGAGAAGCGAGAGAGAGAGAGGTAGCAGATCGGAGAGAAAGAGAGAGGGGAGATAAAGAGGATGCAAAGAGAGAGAGGTGATAGAAAACGTGTGCTGAAGGTGTGAGACACTAATACCAGAGAGTGAGAGAAACTACTGAAGGTCATGCATTATTCTCTTATAACCCATTGGGTTTTTGTTCTTTTTGATAGAAAGAGGCAATAATTATATCGTCCCTGACTTCTTAACTCGCTTTGTCTCCCTCGCCCTCTTTTCATCCTATCTCCCTCCATATTTCACTCTCTTTGTGTCTGGTTGTGATCTGGTATCATGGTTTATCCTTCATTAGATATTTAATACTTGACAAGTTCTTCTTTCTGAGTGGTAATCATGTTAGGGATGCTAGCAGACTGGCTTAAAGACTGGCTCAAAGACTGGCTTAAAGACCGGCTTAAAGACTGGCTTCAAGACTGGCTTACATAACATAACCAAGCGGGAGAGAAAGAGAGAGAGAGACCGAGGCTCCTTTGAGCTTTTTCAATTAAAGACTCATTATTTTCCTCAGTCTACGGGGTGACGGGGCAGTTGCAGATGCGTGGCTCAGCTGGTACAGCATGGCGCTTGCAACACCAGGGTTGTGGGTTTGATTCCCTTGGGGGACTAGTACTGAAAAAAGTATGAAAATGTATGCACTCACTACTGTAAATGGATCTGGATAATATTGTTTGCTAAATGACTTTTAATGAGTGGAGAGGAGGATGTGAAAGAGAGAGGGATGACAGAGAAGAGAAGATGGGGCAGTATATCCATTCTACAAAATAAAAGCAAGCCTCTTGGGTCTTTCTCTCTAGCACTGACTAATAAATAGTCATAATTATAGGTTGTATTTACAATGGTGTTTGTTGTTCACTGGTTGCCCTTTTCTTGTGGCAACAGGTCACACATCTTGTAACAAATCCCCTCCTCTCTCTCTATCTCTCACTCCTTCTCAATTCAATTCAATTTCAATGTAAGGGCTTTATTGGCATGGGAAACATGTTAAAATTGCCAAAGCAAGATCTTTCCCTCTCTCTCTCTCTCTCTCTCTCTCTCTCTCTCTATCTCTCTATCTCTCTCTCTCTCTCTCTCTCTATCTCTCTCTCTCTCTCTCTCTCTGACAGACACTCTCATTGCCAAAGCAAGATCTTTCCCTCTCTCCCTCTCTCTCTCTCTCTCTCTCTATCTCTCTCTCTCTCTCTCTCTCTCTCTCTCTCTCTCTCTCTCTATCTCTCTATCTCTCTCTCTCTCTATCTCTCTCTCTCTCTCTCTCTCTATCTCTCTCTCTCTCTCTCTGACAGACACTCTCATTGCCAAAGCAAGATCTTTCCCTCTCTCCCTCTCTCTCTCTCTCTCTCTCTATCTCTCTCTCTCTCTCTCTCTCTATCTCTCTCTCTCTCTCTCTGACAGACACTCTCATTGCCAAAGCAAGATCTTTCCCTCTCTCTCTCTCTCTCTCTCTCTCTCTCTCTCTCTCTCTCTCTCTCTCTCTCTCTCTCTCTCTATCTCTCTATCTCTCTCTCTCTCTCTCTCTCTCTCTCTATCTCTCTATCTCTCTCTCTCTCTATCTCTCTCTCTCTTTCTCTGACAGACACTCTCATTGCCAAAGCAAGTAAATTAGATAATATACAAAGGTTAAATAAACAATTTAAAATGAACAGTAAACATTACACTCACAAAAATAATAAAGACATTACAAATGTATAAATAAACATAAATATGGGTTGTAGCTCAGTCTCCACCTCATTTTGTGGGCAGTGTGCACATAGCCTGTCTTTTCTTGAGAGCTATGTCTGCTTACTGCGGCCTTTCTCAATAGCAAGGCTATACTCACTGAGTCTGTACATAGTCAATGATTTCCTTAAGTTTGGGTCAGTCACATTGGTCAGGTATTCTGCCACTGTGTACTCTCTGTTTAGGGCCAAATAGCATTCTAGTTTGCTCTGTTTTTTTTGTAAATTCATTCCAATGTGTCAAGCAATTATCTTTTTGTTTTCTCATTATTTGGTTGGATCTAATTGCTCTCCTGGGGCTCTGTAGGGTGTGTTTGTGAACAGAGACCCAGGACCAGCTTGCTTAGGTGGCTCTTCTCCAGGTTCATCTCTCTGTAGGTGATGCCTTTGTTATGGAAGGTTTGGGAATCACTTCATTTTAGGTGGTTGTAGAATTTAACGTCTCGTTTCTGGATTTTGAAAATTAGCGAGTATCGGCCTATTTCTGCTCTGCATGCATAATTTGGTGATTTACGTTGTACACAGAATATATTTTTTTACAGATTTCTGCATGCAGAGTCTCAGTTTGGTGTCTGTCCCATATCTCTCTCTCTCTCTCATTCTTTATCGCTCTCTCTCTCTCTCTCTCTCTCATTCTTTATCGCTCACACTCTCTCGCGCTCTCTCTCATTCTTTATCGCTCACTCTCTCTCTCTCTCGCTGTCTCTCTCTCTCTCTGTCTCTTTCTCTCTGTCTCTCTCTCTCTCTCTGTCTCTCTCTCAATTCAATTCAAAGGGCTTTATTGGCATGGGAAATATACAATATTAGTATAGTATGTGGGCACCTGCTCATCGAACATTTCATTCCAAAATCATGGGCATTAATATAGAGTTAGTCCCCGTGCTTTAACAGCCTCTACTCTTATGGAAAGGCTGTTCACAACATGTTGGAACATTGCTGCAGGGACTTGCTTCCATTCAGCCACAAGAGCATTAGTGATAACTTTACAGTTGGCACTATGCATTTGGGCAGGTATCGTTCTCCTGACATCCGCCAAACCCAGATTGGTCTGTCAGACTACCAGCATGATTCATCCCTCCAGAGAATGCATTTCCACTGCTCCACAGTTCAATTGTGTCAAGCGTTACACCACTACTGTTGACGCTTGGCATTGCCCATGGTGATTTTAGGCTTGTGCGCAGCTGCTTGGCCATGGAAACCCATTTCATGAAGTTCCTGACGGACAGTTTCCAGAGGCATTTTGGAACTCGGTAGTGAGTGTTGCAACTGAGGACAGACGTGCTTCCACACTCGCCCGTCCCCTTCTGAGAGCTGCGTGGCCGTTGTGGCTCCTAGACATTTCCACTTCACAATAACAGCACTTACAGTTGACTGGGGAGCTCTAGCAGTGCATAAATTTGACGAACTGACTTGTGGAAAGGTGGCATCCTATGACGTTGCCACGTTTGAAAGTCACTGAGCTTTTCAGTAGAAAAAAGTTTGGAGAAGTGGTTTATCCAGACATCTCCATTTTGGATAGATAACTCTTTGTGTTTTTGTTTGTTTAGAGTTTTCAAATTTTCCCAGAAGTAGTTCGATTCTATGGATTCTTCAATTACATTGAGCTGATTTCTGATGTGCTGTTCCTACTGTTTCCGTAGTGTGTTTCTGTATTGTTTTAGTGATTCACCATAGTGAAGGCTCAGGTTTTCTGGGTCTCTATGTTTTTGGTTGGATAGGTCTCTCAGTTTCTTTCTTAGGTTTTTGCATTCTTCAAACCATTTGTTATTCATTTTCTTAGGGTGTCTGCTTGAAATGTGTTGATTTGATTTGGAAGCTAAAAGGTCAAGTATACTGTTTAGCCTTTCTACTACCAAGTACAAATGTATACCTTCACTGTCACGGTGAAATATTTTGTCAAGGAAGTTGTCTAAAAGGGATTGAATTTGGTTTTGCCTAATCATTTTTAGTAAGTTTCTACCCTACATTCCTTCCATCTATAGCATTTCTTAATGTTACTCAGTTCCTTTGGCTTTGATGCCTCATGATTGATGAAGTCTGGGTTCCTGCTCTTCAGGCCAAAGGCAGATGACCTCAAAACTTGTATATTCCAGGATGAGATAGTAAAAGCTTTGTGTTCCGTTGTTGTTTAGGCTCAGACCATTACTGTACATGTGAGCAGAGCATGTGATGCATACCTCTTAGGTTGCAGATTGGGAAAGGGGCATACCTAGTCAGTTGTACAACTGAATGCATTCAACTGAAATATGTTTTTCGCATTTAACCCAACCTCTCTGAATCGGAGAGGTGCAGGGAGTTGCCTTAATCAACATCATCGGGGAACAGTGGGTGAACTGCCTTGGCTCAGGTGTAGAATTCTAGATTTTTTTTTATCTTATCAGCTCAGGGATTCAATCCAGCAACCTTTTGATTACTGGCCCGACACTCCTACCCACCAGGTTACCTGCCACCCCTTTGTCCAATGGTCACTGAACAAATGAGGAAGAAGAATGGCATACGCCTGCAGCAGTAACACTCCAAATGGATGGCTCAGAAATAATCCATTATTTTTAACACACTTGAATCATTATACTCAGGTAGGCCAAATGACCTTTTTTACAGAATAGCGTTACAGAATTTGCAATTCCTTATGTGGAAACATTGCTACTGCAACATGTTAACACCACCTTTTTACATGTTAGGAGAACACAGTGGCTTGCAAAGGTATTCACCACATTGGCATTTTTCCTATTTTGTTGCCTCACAACATGGAGGGGGATTGTGTCATTGAATTTACACAACATGGAGGGGGTTTGTGTCATTGAATTTACACAACATGGAGTGGCTTTGTGTCATTGAATTTACACAACATGGACAGGGTTTGTGTCATTGAATTTACACAAAATGGAGGGGGTTTGTCGGGGGTTTGTGTCATTGAATTTACACAACATGGAGGGGGTTTGTGTCATTGAATTTACACAACATGGAGGGGGTTTGTGTCATTGAATTTACACAACATGGAGGGGGTTTGTCATTGAATTTACACAACATGGAGGGGGTTTGTGGGGGTTTGTGTCATTGAATTTACACAACATGGAGGGGGTTTGTGGGGGGTTTGTGTCATTGAATTTACACAACATGGAGCAGGTTTGTGGGGGGTTTGTGTCATTGAATTTACACAACATGGAGGGGGTTTGTGTCATTGAATTTACACAACATGCCTACCACTTTGAAGATGCAAAATATTTTGCATCTTCAAACAAGAAATAAAACAAAAAATGTAACTATTCACCCCCCTATACATCTACTGGGATTTTTGCCCATTCTTCAATGCAAAACTGCGCCAACTCCTTCAAGTTGGATAGGTTCTGCTGGTGTACAGCAATCTATTAGTCATACCACAGATTCTCAATTGGATTGAGGTCTGGGCTTTGACCAGACCATTCCAAGACATTTAAATGTTTCCTTTTAAACCACTCCGTGTTTCTTTAGCAGTATGCTTAGGGTCATTGTCCTGCTGGAAGGTGAACCTCCGTCCCAATCTCAAATCTCTGGAAGACTGAAACAGGTTTCCCTCAAGAATTTCCCTGTATTTAACGCCATCCATCATCCCTTCAATTCTGACCAGTTTCCCAGTCCATACCGATGAAAAACTTCCCCACAGGATGATGCTGCCACCACCATATTTCACTGTGGGGATGGTGATGAGAGGTGTTGGGTTTGCGCCAGACATAGCGTTTTTCTTGATGACCAAAAAGCTCAATTTTAGTCTCATCTGACTAGAGTACCTTCTTCCATAAGTTTGGGGAGTCTCCCACATGCCTTTTGGTGAACACCAAACGTGTTTGCATTTCTTGAAGCAATGGCTATTTTATGGCCACTCTTCCGTAAAGCCCAGCTCTGTGGAGTTTACGGCTTAAAGTGGTCCTATGGACAGATATTCCAGTCTCTGCTATGGAGCTTTGCAGCTCCTTCAGGGTCATCTTTGGTCTCTTTCTTGCCTCTCTGATTAATGCCCTCCTTCGCTTGTCCGTGAGTTTTGGTGGGCGGCCCACTCTTGGCAAGTTTGTTGTGGTGCCATATTCTTTAAATGTTTTAATAATGGATTTAATGGTGCTCTGTGGGATGTTCAAAGTTTCTAATATTTTCTTATATCCCAACCCTGATCTGTACTTCTCCACAACTTTGTCCCTGACCTCTTTGGAGAGCTCCTTGGTCTTCATGGTGCCGCTTGCTTGGTGGTGTTGCAGACTCTGGGGCCTTTCAGAACATATATACTGAGATCATGTGACAGATCATGTGACACGTAGATTGCACACAGGTGGACTTTATTTAAGTAATAATGTGACTTCTGAAGATAATTGGTTGCACCAGATCTTATTTAGGGGCTTCATAGCAGAGGGGGTGAGTACATACGCACACACCACTTTTCCTTTTTTTATCATTTTTTTCACTTCACCAATTTGGACTATTTTGTGTATGTCCATTACATGAAATCCATGTAAAAATCCATTTCAATTACAGGTTGTAATGCAACAAAAGAGGAAAAATGCCAACGGGGGTGAATACTTTTGCAAGGCACTGTAACACTATTTCACCACCACATGTGAACTTGCAGTTAGATTTTCACATGTGAATGTTTCATACATGTGAAACTGCACATTTTATTTTAAAATGTAAATGGTTTTCACATGTGAACTTGCAGTTAGATTTTCACATGTGAATGTTTCATACATGTGAAACTGCACATTTTATTTTAAAATGTAAATGGTTTTCACATGTGAACTTGCAGTTAGATTTTCACATGTGAATGTTTCATACATGTGAAACTGCACATTTTATTTTAAAATGTAAATGGTTTTCACATGTGAACTTGCAGTTAGATTTTCACATGTGAATGTTTCATACATGTGAAACTGCACATTTTATTTTAAAATGTAAATGGTTTTCACATGTGAACTTGCAGTTAGATTTTCACATGTGAATGTTTCATACATGTGAAACTGCACATTTTATTTTAAAATGTAAATGGTTTTCACATGTGAACTTGCAGTTAGATTTTCACATGTGAATGTTTCATACATGTGAAACTGCACATTTTATTTTAAAATGTAAATGGTTTTCACATGTGAACTTGCAGTTAGATTTTCACATGTGAATGTTTCATACATGTGAAACT
>NC_143037.1:65262500-65300000 GCF_057628025.1 Oncorhynchus mykiss | reverse complement strand
CGCTCTCTCTCTTTCTCTCTCTCTCTTTTTCTCTCACTCTGTCTCTCTCTGTCTGTCTTTCTGTCTTCAGCAGCGTCCAGCTTCAGTTTCTGCCGTGCGTCCCTGGAGCACACAGTGTCTGTAGAGGAGCTCAGCTACCAGCTGCCTCGTCGGCCAGGGGCCAGTCTGACCTGGCACGATGGGAGGGGGCAGAAGAACACACACACCGTCAAACTACTGCAGCAGCCTGGCACAGAGGGCATACAGGTATCATAATGGGCATGTGCGGACACATGCACAGACATAAACATACACAAACGCACACTCACACACACACTGTCTGGGCAGTGCCAGAGGACGATTTAGGCACCAGCACTATGAGAAAGATCAGAGAAAATAACACGTCCTTAAACATAGAGAGATCTAAATCAAATCAAATGTATTTTTTAGGCCTACTTACATCAGCTGATATCTCAAAGTGCTGTACAGAAACCCAGCCTAAAACCCCAAACAGCAAGCAATGCAGGTGTAGAAGCACGGTGGCTAGGAAAAACTCACTAGAAACCTAGGAAGAAATCTAGAGAGGAACCAGGCTATGAGGGGTGGCCAGTCCTCTTCTGGCTGTGCCGGGTGGAGATTATAACAGAACATGGCCAAGATGTTCAAATGTTCATAAATGACCAGCATGGTCAAATAATAATAATCACAGTAGTTGTCGAGGGTGCAACAGGTCAGCACCTCAGGAGTAATTTTCAGTTTGCTTTTCATAGCCAATTATTAAGAGTATCTCTACGACTCCTGCTGTCTCTAGAGAGTTGAAAACAGCAGGTCTGGAACAGGTAGCACGTCCGGTGAACAGGTCAGGGTTCCATTGCCGCAGGCAGAACAGTTGAAACTGGAGCAGCAGCACGGCCAGGTGGACTGGGGACAGCAAGTAGTCATCATGCCAGGTAGTCCTGACGCATGGTCCTAGGGCTCAGGTCCTCCGAGAGAAAGAAAGAAAGAGAAAGAAAGAAAGAATTAGAGAGAGCATACTTAAATTCACACAGGACACCGGATAAGACAGGAGAAGTACTCCAGATATAACAAACTGATCCTAGCCCCCTGACACATAAACTACTGCAGCATAAATACTGGAGGCTGAGACAGGAGTGGTCAGGAGACACTGTGGCCCCATCCGATGATACCCCCGGACAGGGTCAAACAGGAAGGATATAAGCTCACCCACTTTGCCAAAGCACAGCCCCCACACCACTAGAGGGATATCTTCAACCACCAACTTACCATCCTGAGACAAGGCCGAGTATAGCCCACAACCCAAGGGGGGGGGGGGGGGGGGGCAACCCAGACAGGAAGATCATCTAAACCTATGCTTTATAGATCAGTAGCACTGCCTTGTGTCTCTCATTATGGAGTCTCAACAGCATACTACAAAGGATGTTTGGTTGTTCTTCCCTCCTCATCACAAGGGCTGCTACAGCCTCAGAAACCCACAAGAGAGACTGATTATGTAAGAGATGATTGATTAAAAAACAGGTAATGAGATGAATGCAGGTACAGAATCCTCTCTGGGAGAGAGAAGAATAAAGGAGTGTAGTCCCACTGAGCAAAAGTACATTGAATTTGAAAAAAGTAATTAACTTTTGTATTGAGTGTGAAATTTCAATTATTCGATTATGTCACCATTATAACCAATTTTCAACATTGATAAAACGTGTATAAAATATGTTGAATTTGTACCTTTGTAACAACGTCAGAAAATATAATTGCCTAATTAAAATACACAAAGTAAGCAAAACAATGAAATACATCATTCCAACATTACCTACAATTATGAATAAGATACTAATGAGATAGATCTACAGTATGTAATCAATATAACAATTGAGATTTACAATATATGTCATTAATGAGCGAGCCAGGACGGACAGTCTTTTCAGCACTTTTGAAATGTTCAGCAACAGAATTCAGAACATGGGCCGTTCTCCCTGTACACCAAGTCAGAACCATAAGATACATAATAGGGGCATATAAGCAGACAATGAAAGCTCTTGCAATATTCAATTATGACATTTCTCTAAAAGAGTCTATAGGCTACATGTGCACCACCAAGTCAGAATAGTAGGCTAAGTTCTGAGGGGGAAAGAGACCAAATTATTAGGGTGAGAAATATGGACTACTAACAGCTTACTACCCAACATATTACTTTCTTAGCTGCAGAATACTTATCCTGGCATATTACATAATTTATGCAGCAGCATACAAGACATATCTTTGAACTCGTTGTTGTGCTCACTTAAACAGGAAGGGGGTGTGGCAGTCCTTGTGGGCAAGATTTCTCATCAAACTTTGTCATCAAAGTCTGGCATTCTCTGGATTTATGGTGCTTTCAAGACAACTGGGAACTCGAGAATAAAACTAGGTTGAATCATGACATCAATGATCTTCAGGTAGGAAAGTCAGAGCTCTAGAAAGAGGCCTGAGTTCCTGACTTGGAATTCCGACTTGGATGACCGTTCAAAACGTATTTTCCTAGTCCGAATTAAATTATTTTCAGGGTTCGCAGTTGTCTTGAACGTACGGAAGTTGTAAGTCAGAGATTTCCCACTTCCGAGTTCCCAGTTGTTTTGAATGCAGCAGAAGTCATGCTGAATGGATAGCATGGCCAATGATGTATTCAGACCTTTCTGGCCCATGGTGTTGCATGTAAATGTTTAGAGACCCTTTCAAACAGATGTTTTAAATCCTTAAACCAAGACTTGGACCACACACCCTCTCCACCGAATAGCAGGCAGGGGAAGCAAAATAGTGGTTGCTTTGCAATGCTTGCAGCCACTGATTCCTTCCAAACCACTCATTGTTGACTTAGTGATTTCCGACTTGTTGTGTAATGTACAGTATACAGTTGAAGTCAGAAATGTACATACACTTATGTTACAGTCATTAAAACTTGTTTTTCAACCACTCCACAAATTTCTTGTTAACAAACTATAGTTTTGGCAAGTGGGTTAGGAAATCTACTTTGTGCATGACACATAATTTTTCCAACAATTATTTACAGGCAGATTATTTCACTTATAATTCACTGTATCATAATTCCAGTGGGTCAGAAGTTTACATACACGAAGTTCACTGTGCCTTTAAACAGCTTGGAAAATTCTAGAAAATGATGTCATGACTTGAGAAGCTTCTGATAGGCTAATTGATATAATTTGAATCAATTGGAGGTGTACCTGTGGATGTATTTCAAGGCCTACCTTTAAACTCAGTGCCTCTTTGCTTGACATCATGAGAAAATCAAAAGAAATCAACCAAGGCCTCAGAAAAAAAATTGTAGACCTCCACAAGTCTGGTTCATCCTTGGGAGCAATTTCCAAACACCTGAAGGTACCATGTTCATCTGTACAAACAATCATACGCAAGTATAAACACCATGGGACCACGCAGCCGTCATACCGCTCAGGAAGGGGACGCGTTCTGTCTCCTAGAGATGAACATACTTTGGTGCGAAAAGTGCAAATCAATCCCAGAACAACAGCAAAGGACCTTGTGAAGATGCTGGAGGAAACAGGTACAAAAGTATCTATTTCCACAGTAAAATGAGTCCTATATTGACATAACCTGAAAGGCCGCTCAGCAAGGAAGAAGCCACTGCTCCAAAACCGCCATAAAAAAGCCAGACTATGGTTTGCACATGGGGACAAAGATCGGAAAAATGGCCTCTGGTCTAATGAAACAAAAATAGAACTGTTTGGCCATAATGACCATCGTTATGTTTGGAGGAAAAAGGGGGAGGCTTGCAAGCCGAAGAACACCATCCCAACCGTGAAGCACGGGTTGGCAGCATCATGTTGTGGGGTGCTTTGCTGCAGGAGGGACTGGTGCACTTCACAAAATCGATGGCATCATGAGGACAAAATCGATGGCATCATGAGGAGGGACAATTATGTGGATATATTGAAGCGACATCTCAAGACATCAGTCAGGAAGGAATGCTTGGTTGCAAATGGGTCTTCCAAATGGACAATGACCCAAAGCACACTTCCAAAGTTGTGGCAAAATGGCTTAAGGACAACAAAGTCAAGGTATTCGAGTGGCCATCACAAAGCCCTTACCTCAATCCTATAGATCATTTGTGGGCAGAACTGAAAAGGCATGTGTGAGAAAGGAGGCCTACAAACCTGACTCAGATACAACAGCTCTGTCGGGAGGAATGGGCCAAAATTCACCCAACTTATTGTGGGATGCTTGTGGAAGGCTACCCGCAACATTTGACCCAAGTTAAACAGTTTAAAGGCAATGCTACCAAATACGAATTGAGTGTATGTAAACTTCTGACCCACTGGGAATGTGATGAAAGAAATAAAAGCTGAAATAAATATAAACTATTATTCTCACATTTCACATTCTTAAAAGGAAGTGGTGATCCTAACTGACCTAAGACATTTTTTACTATGATAAAATGTTAGGAATTGTGCAAAACTGAGTTTAAATGTATTCGGCTAAGGTGTACGTAAACATCCGACTTCAACTGTATTTCCAATGGCCATTGAGCACAGATACGTGTTTATCTAGAATTTATTTTGATATGACAAGAATATAAAAGGATTTGCCAGTAGATTGTGTCATGATTCATTATGATGACTGCTTGTCTACCTAGCTAGCTTGCCAGCTAAGATTTTGAAAGTATGATGGTGACATCATCAGTCTTAAAAAAGCTACGGTAGATATAACATGATTTGAAGTCATTTTATCTGTGGCCAATGACCTTAATCCTTCTTGGACAGGTACTTCTAATGTAAAAATATTGTAGCACCCAAGGGGGCTTGATCTGCCGAGCTCTTCCGGTAGATTTTGCGGTGACTTCGTGTCCCCATGAGTGACAGAACAATGAGCCAATCACGGCACAAATAGAGAAGATTACCAACACCACATCATCAGTCTTTCAAAATCTTCGCTGGCTGCCCCTCCACTACAGAAAGCAGAAATTGTTTTTTTACAAACTGATATGTAATGCCAAAATAACATGCAAAACAGGCAAATATTTAAATGTAAATTTTAAATTTTTGCTAAACAGGTGGGGCTCAAAATCCTAAATGAATGGTCGCCAGTGTACTTGGAGAGTTCCATCTGTGCCACTGACTTAGTCTGACTTTAATTCCAGTTTGTTAAAGAATAGGACTAAATCAAATCAAATCCAAACTTTTAATACACTTTAAATAAAGTTTGATTTGATTTAGTCCTATTCTTTATCATAGATGTTTGACTGAGATGGAGATGTGAATCCAACAAATCAATGATTAATTTGTAGACAAACTGGAATTAAAGCCAGACTAAGTCAGTGGTACAGATGGAACCATCCAAGCGGAATATACATCTCCTTCAAATGTTGATATTCGGTTGTGTTGACAACCAAACACAATTCATTATCACTTAAGGTAATTGCATTTTAAATTATCTTACAGAGTTTGAAATTCTAGTCCTATTGTATTGTCTGTGTTGAGCTGAATTCAGGGTTGAATTGAAACTATAGCCCTGTATACTACAGTGTATAGTGCTAAATAGCATCATTGATGATATACTGTATGAGTGATATAGTATGGTTACATTTCATTTGCTCTCTTAAACCTACCCTTTGCAATGACTTCGATAGCAACAGTGGAGATCTCTCAACAATCATTCTCATGATAGCACATAGGTAATTGTTAGAGACAATTAGCATAGCTAAGCAGGGCTGGGCTTCGTCAACACCCTGGATGTGAGACCAAAATGTAACTGTAGATAGATCAATTCTCCAGTTGGAGGTTCTGCTGGGCCATTATTTATTTCCTGAAAGTGGATATAACGTTGAAAATCTGACATTGTTTTAAAGGTACAAATTCAATATATTTTATATAAGGTTTGTCAATGTTGAAATGTGGTTACCATGATGGCATGCTCCTGTGGTTGATTATGTGACCCTGCATAGTAAAGACACACTTCAGAAAGCCAGTCTCTTCCACAAGATGCTCTCGTGCAATATGGAACCCCATCTGTGCGCTTCTAGAACAAAACAAAGGCAAAAAAGCATTCTATTTTTACAGTGCCTGACCTAAAAGAGAGCATGACATAACAACACACTTCCTGGTTGCCCTGTAAGACAACACACTTCCTGGTTGCCCTGTAAGCCAAAGGAATCATGGGAGGAAAGAGGTTCTTTGTTCCATTTCTCCAAAGCCCTTGAGAAACTGTTGGCGACAAGAAAGTGTAAACACGCACCACCACACTGTTTAATAATTCACAGCTACTCTAATCCCTAAGACAGGTCTGAAAGGCTTAATCAAAGATGGGTTATGAAGCTGTTTCCACGTAAATATACAGAGGATTTATCATTATAAACCTTGTCTATGGTATGAAGAACATGCTGTAGGATTTCCACATGACTTTGAGCAACAAGACTCACTATGTATTATTCAACAGTACAGAGACAGAGAGCAGTCTTTGCGTGCATGTGTGTGGGTGTGTGCGTGTCCGTGTGTGTGTGTCCAGCTATCTGTGGAGAGATGATTAGATTAGAGCCCATTAAGTTGGTTTAACAGAGATCAGCACTAATAAGGAAATAAGTTTAGTAAAACAACAGCCTAGACACACAGACACGCACACAAACATACATAAACACACAGACACACACACAGTGACTGTTGATAAGGTAGGGCCAGAAATCACCGTCTAATTTTAAGAATCTCTTTTCACACATCACATGCTGACACACTGATCATAAGAAACAACACAAAAGATGAAGAACTCATACTACAGCTCTATTCTAATTGCTCAACAGGGTTTTGGGGTTTATTTTGGATCATCTGCATGGTCAACAGTTACTCCTTCAGAATGGAACACTAATCAATGGAGAAGAAACATAGCTTGTCCAGTTGTGTATGAGGAGACTGTTGGTTTGGTGGTTGGTTGGTTGTTTCTAATGAGACCATTGGTTTGGTGGTTGGTTGGCTGGTTCTAATGAGACCATTGGTTTGGTGGTTGTTTGGTTGGTTCTAATGAAACTTTTGGTTTGGTGATTGGTTAACTGGTTCTAATGAGACCGTTGGTTTGGTGGTTGGTTGGGTGGTTCTAATGAGACCATTGGTTTGGTGGTTGGTTGGTTGGTTCTAATGAGACCATTGGTTTGGTGGTTGGTTGGTTCTAATGAGACCATTGGTTTGGTGGTTGGTTGACTGGTTCTAATGAGACAGTTAGTTTGGTGGTTGGTTGGCTGGTTCTAATGAGACCATTGGTTTGGTGGTTGGCTGGTCCTAATGAGACCGTTATTTTGGTAGTTGTTTGTCTGATTCTAGTGAGACTGTTGGTTTGATGGTTAGTTGGTTGGTTTTAATGAGGCTAGTTTGGTTTTATTCAATATTCATTGTAGTTTGTCAGCTATGTCAACTCACTGTGTCAACTCAGCTATGTCAACTTCACAGATCTTCATTGTAAAGGGTTTAAACACTGTTTCCCATGCTTGTTCAATGAACCATTAACAATTAATGAACAAGCACCTGTTGGAACGGTCGTTAAGACACTAACAGCTTACAGACGGTAGGCAATTAAGGTCACAGTTAGGAAAACTTAGGACACTAAAGAGGCCTTTCTACTGACTCTGAAAAACACAAAAAGAAAGATGCCTAGGGTCCCTGCTCATCTGTGTGAACGTGCCTTAGGCATGCTGCAAAGAGGCATGAGGCCTGCAGATGTGGCTAGGGCAATAAATTGCTATGTCCGTACTGTGAGACGCCTAAGACAGCGCTATAAGGAGACAGGATGGACAGCTGATCATCCTCACAGTGGCAGACCACATGTACAACACCTGCACAGGATCGGTACTTCCAAACATCACACCTGCGGGACAGGTACAGGATGGCAACAACAACTGCCCAAATTATACCAGGAATGCATAATCCCTCCATCAGTGCTCAGACTGTCCGCAATAGGCTGAGAGAGGCTGGACTGAGGGCTTGTAGGCCTTTTGAAAGGCAGGTCCTCACCAGACATCAACGACATCAATATGGGCACAAATCCACCGTCGCTGACCAGACAGGACTGGTAAAATGTGCTCTTCACTGACGAGTCGTGGCTTTGTCTCACCAGGGGTGATGGTCGGATTCGCGTTTTTCGTCGAAGGAATGAGTGTTACACCGAGGCCTGTACTCTGAAGCGGGATCGATTTGGAGGTGGAGGGTCCATCATGGTCTGCGGCGGTGTGTCACAGCATCATCGGACTGAGCTTGTTGTCATTGCAGGGAATCTCAACGCTGTGCGTTACAGAGAAGACATCCTCCTCACTGATGTGCTACCCTTCCTGCAGGCTCACCCTGACATGACCCTCCAGCATGACAATGCCACCAGCCATACTGCTCATTCTGTGCATGATTTCCTGCAAGACAGGAATGTCAGTGTTCTGCCATGGCCAGTGAAGAGCCCGGATCTCAATCCCATTTAGCATGTCTGGGACCTGTTGGATCAGAGGGTGAGGGCTAGGGCCATTCCCCCCAGAAATGTCCGGGAACTTGCAGGTGCCTTGCTGGAAGAGTGGGTAACATCTCACAGCAAGAACTGGCAGATCTGGTGCAGTCCACGAGGAGGAGATACACTGCAGTACTTAATGCAGCTGGTGTCCACACCAGATACTGACTGTTACTTTTGATTTTGATCCCCCCCCCCCCCCCTTTGTTCAGGGACACATTTTTCAATTTCTGTTAGTCACATGTCTGTGGAAATTGTTCAATTGTTGAATCTTGTGTTCATACAAATATTTATACATGTTAAGTTAGCTGAAAGTAAACGCAGTTGACAGTGAGAGGATGTTTTGCTGGGTTTTAGAAGTTTGAAAAACAAGGAGATGGGGCAGAGAAGGAGTGAAGAAGAAGAATAATATGAAGGGAGAGAGATGAGGGATGCTGTTAAAATATGGTGGAATAAAGGAGAAATTATATTATAGGGGCCTACGGTGTGAATACTGCAGCAGGCGTATATGAAGACTTATTGTGAGTGGTAGAGGTAGAGGTAGAGGTAAGGACTGGGGAGGTGTGAGGGGCACGTGAAGGGTGATGAGTCTCATGTCTGTGAGGGACTCTGGGTGGAGAGACAGATTAAAGGGATGATTGAATAATGACATGACAGTAAAGGAGGGAGGGAGGGATGAAAATGTGATTAAGACAGAAAAAGAGAGGAGAGAGGGAGCACAAAAGAGGGGAGAGACAGAGGAAGAGGTTGGGGAAGAAGCTGAGAGAAGAGGGGAGAGACAGAGAAATAAGAAGCTGAGAGAAGAGGGGAGAGACAGAGGAAGAGGAAGGGAAGGAATCTGAGAGAAGAGGGGAGAGACAGAGGAAGAGGGGAGGGAGAGAGGAAGAAGAAGGGGAGAAAGTTCTAATGAGACCGTTGGTTTGATGGTTGGTTCTAATGAGACCATTGGTTTGGTGGTTGGTTCTAATGAGACCGTTGGTTTGGTGGTTGGTTCTAATGAGACCGTTGGTTTGGTGGTTGGTTCTAATGAGACCATTGGTTTGGTGGTTGGTTCTAATGAGACCGTTGGTTTGGTGGTTGGTTCTAATGAGACCATTGGTTTGGTGGTTGGTTCTAATGAGACCATTGGTTTGGTGGTTGGTTCTAATGAGACCGTTGGTTTGGTGGTTGGTTCTAATGAGACCATTGGTTTGGTGGTTGGTTCTAATGAGACCGTTGGTTTGGTGGTTGGTTCTAATGAGACCATTGGTTTGGTGGTTGGTTCTAATGAGACCATTGGTTTGGTGGTTGGTTCTAATGAGACCGTTGGTTTGGTGGTTGGTTCTAATGAGACCATTGGTTTGGTGGTTGGTTCTAATGAGACTGTTGGTTTGGTGGTTCGTTCTAATGAGACCGTCGGTTTGGTGACTGGTTGGATGGTTCTAATGAAACTGTTGGTTTGGTGGTTGGTTGGCTGGTTCAAATGAGACCATTGGTTTGGTGGTTGGTTGGTTGGTTGGTTCTAATGAGATCATTATTTGGTGGTTGGTTGGCTGGTTCTAATGAGTTTGTTGGTTTGGTGGTTGGTTGTTTGGTTCTAATGAGACCATTGGTTTTGTGGTTGGTTGGTTGGTTCTAATGAGACCATTGGTTTGGTGGTTGGTTGGTTGTTTGGTTCTAATGAGACCATTGGTTTGGTGGTTGGTTGGCTGGTTCTAATGAGGCTAGTTTGGTTTTATTATTTATTCTTTGGAGTTTGTCAGCAATGTAGATGTTTGAGACAGAGCAAGAGAGAGAAGGAGTGAAGAAGAACAATATGAAGGGAGAGAGATGAGGGATGCTGTTAAAATATGGTGGGCTCTGATGCTAGAGAAGAAAGGAGATATTATATTATAGGGGCCTACGGTGTGAATACTGCAGCAGGCGTATATGAAGACTTATTGTGAGTGGTAGAGGTAGAGGTAAGGACTGGGGAGGTGTGAGGGGCATGTGAAGGGCGATGAGTCTCATGTCTGTGAGGGACTCTGGGTGGAGAGACAGATTAAAGGGATGATTGAATAATGACATGACAGTAAAGGAGGGAGGGAGGGAGGGATGAAAATGTGATTAAAACAGGGGGACAGAAAAAGAGAGAGGGGAGAGGGAGCACAAAAGAGGGGAGAGACAGAGGAAGAGGTTGGGGAGGAAGCTGAGAGAAGAGGGGAGAGACAGAGGAAGAGGAAGGGAAGGAATCTGAGAGAAGAAGGGAGAGACAGAGGAAGAGGAAGGGGAGGAATCTGAGAGAAGAGGGGAGAGGCAGAGGAAGAGGAAGGGGAGGGAGCTGAGAGAAGAGGGGAGAGACAGAGGAAGAGGAAGCTGAGAGAAGAGGGGAGAGACAGAGAAAGAGGAATCTGAGAGAAGAGGGGAGAGGCAGAGGAAGAGGAAGCTCAGAGAAGAGGGGAGAGACAGAGGAAGGGAAGGAATCTTAGAGAAGAGGGGAGAGACGGAGGAAGAGAAAGAGGAAGCTGAGAGAAGAGGGGAGAGACAGAGGAAGAGAATTGGAGGAATCCAATGGAAGGAATCCGAGAGATGAGGGGAGAGACAGAGGAAGGGGAGGGAGTCTAGAGAAGAAGAAGAAGAGAAACAGAGTGATAAACAGTGGAGAAGAAGAGAAACAGAGTGATAGACTGAAAGAAGAAGAGAAACAGGGTGATAGACAGTGGAGAAGAAGAGAAACAGGGTGATAGACAGTGGAGAAGAAGAGAAACAGGGTGATAGACAGTGGAGAAGAAGAGAAACAGAGTGATAGACAGTGGAGAAGAAGAGAAACAGGGTGATAGACAGTGGAGAAGAAGAGAAACAGGGTGATAGACAGTGGAGAAGAAGAGAAACAGAGTGATAGACAGTGGAGAAGAAGAGAAACAGGGTGATAGACAGTGGAGAAGAAGAGAAACAGAGTGATAGACAGTGGAGAAGAAGAGAAACAGGATGATAGACAGTGGAGAAGAAGAGAAACAGGGTGATAGACAGTGGAGAAGAAGAGAAACAGGGTGATAAACAGTGGAGAAGAAGAGAAACAGAGTGATAGACAGTGGAGAAGAAGAGAAACAGGGTGATAGAAAGTGGAGAAGAAGAGAAACAGGCTGATAGACAGTGGAGAAGAAGAGAAACAGAGTGATAGACAGTGGAGAAGAAGAGAAACAGAGTGATAGACTGAAAGAAGAAGAGAAACAGAGTGATAAACAGTGGAGAAGAAGAGAAACAGGGTGATAGACAGTGGAGAAGAAGAGAAACAGAGTGATAGACAGTGGAGAAGAAGAGAAACAGTGTGATAGACAGTGGAGAAGAAGAGAAACAGGGTGATAGACAGTGGAGAAGAAGAGAAACAGAGTGATAGACAGTGGAGAAGAAGAGAAACAGAGTGATAGACAGTGGAGAAGAAGAGAAACAGGGTGATAGACAGTGGAGAAGAAGAGAAACAGGGTGATAGACAGTGGAGAAGAAGAGAAACAGTGTGATAGACAGTGGAGAAGAAGAGAAAAAGCGTGATAGACTGAAAGAAGAAGAGAAACAGAGTGATAGACAGTGGAGAAGAAGAGAAACAGGGTGATAGACAGTGGAGAAGAAGAGAAACAGGGTGATAGACAGTGGAGAAGAAGAGAAACAGAGTGATAGACAGTGGAGAAGAAGAGAAACAGGGTGATAGACAGTGGAGAAGAAGAGAAACAGAGTGATATACAGTGGAGAAGAAGAGAAACAGGGTGATAGACAGTGGAGAAGAAGAGAAACAGAGTGATAGACAGTGGAGAAGAAGAGAAACAGGGTGATAGACAGTGGAGAAGAAGAGAAACAGGGTGATAGACAGTGGAGAAGAAGAGAAACAGAGTGATAGACAGTGGAGAAGAATAGAAACAGAGTGATAGACAGTGGAGAAGAAGAGAAACAGAGTGATAGACAGTGGAGAAGAAGAGAAACACAGTGATAGACAGTGGAGAAGAAGAGAAACAGAGTGATAGACAGTGGAGAAGAAGAGAAACAGGGTGATAGACAGTGGAGAAGAAGAGAAACATAGTGATAGACAGTGGAGAAGAAGAGAAACAGGGTGATAGACAGTGGAGAAGAAGAGAAACAGAGTGATAGACAGTGGAGAAGAAGAGAAACAGAGTGATAGACTGAAAGAAGAAGAAAAACAGGGTGATAGACAGTGGAGAAGAAGAGAAACAGAGTGATAGACAGTGGAGAAGAAGAGAAACAGTGATAGACTGAAAGAAGAAGAGAAACAGAGTGATAGACAGTGGAGAAGAAGAGAAACAGAGTGATAGACTGGGAGAAGAAGAGAAACAGGGTGATAGACAGTGGAGAAGAAGAGAAACAGAGTTATAGACAGTGGAGAAGAAGAGAAACAGAGTGATAGACAGTGGAGAAGAAGAGAAACAGGGTGATAGACAGTGGAGAAGAAGAGAAACAGGGTGATAGACAGTGGAGAAGAAGAGAAACAGAGTGATAGACAGTGGAGAAGAAGAGAAACAGAGTGATAGACTGAAAGAAGAAGAAAAACAGGGTGATAGACAGTGGAGAAGAAGAGAAACAGAGTGATAGACAGTGGAGAAGAAGAGAAACAGTGATAGACTGAAAGAAGAAGAGAAACAGAGTGATAGACAGTGGAGAAGAAGAGAAACAGAGTGATAGACTGGGAGAAGAAGAGAAACAGGGTGATAGACAGTGGAGAAGAAGAGAAACAGAGTTATAGACAGTGGAGAAGAAGAGAAACAGAGTGATAGACAGTGGAGAAGAAGAGAAACAGGGTGATAGACAGTGGAGAAGAAGAGAAACAGAGTGATAGACAGTGGAGAAGAAGAGAAACAGTGTGATAGACAGTGGAGAAGAAGAGAAACAGGGTGATAGACAGTGGAGAAGAAGAGAAACAGAGTGATAGACAGTGGAGAAGAAGAGAAACAGAGTGATAGACAGTGGAGAAGAAGATAAACAGAGTGATAGACTGAAAGAAGAAGAGAAACAGAGTGATAGACAGTGGAGAAGAAGAGGAACAGGGTGATAGACAGTGGAGAAGAAGAGAAACAGCGTGATAGACTGAAAGAAGAAGAGAAACAGAGTGATAGACAGTGGAGAAGAAGAGAAACAGGGTGATAGACAGTGGAGAAGAAGGGAAACAGAGTGATAAACAGTGGAGAAGAAGAGAAACAGAGTGATAGACAGTGGAGAAGAAGAGAAACAGAGTGATAGACAGTGGAGAAGAAGAGAAACAGAGTGATAGACAGTGGAGAAGAAGAGAAACGGTGTGATAGACAGTGGAGAAGAAGAGAAACAGAGTGATAGACAGTGGAGAAGAAGAGAAACAGACTGATAGACAGTGGAGAAGAAGAGAAACAGAGTGATAGACAGTGGAGAAGAAGATAAACGGTGTGATAGACAGTGGAGAAGAAGAGAAACAGAGTGATAGACTGAAAGAAGAAGAGAAACAGAGTGATAGACAGTGGAGAAGAAGAGGAACAGGGTGATAGACAATGGAGAAGAAGAGAAACAGCGTGATAGACTGAAAGAAGAAGAGAAACAGAGTGATAGACAGTGGAGAAGAAGAGAAACAGGGTGATAGACAGTGGAGAAGAAGAGAAACATGGTGATAGACAGTGGAGAAGAAGAGAAACAGTGTGATAGACAGTGGAGAAGAAGAGAAACAGGGTGATAGACAGTGGAGAAGAAGAGAAACAGTGTGATAGACTGAAAGAAGAAGAGAAACAGGGTGATAGACAGTGGAGAAGAAGAGAAACAGAGTGATAGACAGTGGAGAAGAAGAGAAACGGTGTGATAGACAGTGGAGAAGAAGAGAAACAGGGTGATAGACTGAAAGAAGAAGAGAAACAGGGTGATAGACAGTGGAGAAGAAGAGAAACAGAGTGATAGACTGAAAGAAGAAGAGAAACAGAGTGATAGACAGTGGAGAAGAAGAGAAACAGGGTGATAGACAGTGGAGAAGAAGAGAAACAGTGTGATAAACAGTGGAGAAGAAGAGAAACAGAGTGATAGACAGTGGAGAAGAAGAGAAACAGTGTGATAAACAGTGGAGAAGAAGAGAAACAGAGTGATAGACAGTGGAGAAGAAGAGAAACAGGGTGATAGACAGTGGAGAAGAAGAGAAACAGGGTGATAGACAGTGGAGAAGAAGAGAAACGGTGTGATAGACAGTGGAGAAGAAGAGAAACAGTGTGATAGACAGTGGAGAAGAAGAGAAACAGGGTGATAGACAGTGGAGAAGAAGATAAACAGAGTGATAGACAGTGGAGAAGAAGAGAAACAGGGTGATAGACAGTGGAGAAGAAGAGAAACAGGGTGATAGACAGTGGAGAAGAAGAGAAACAGGGTGATAGACAGTATAGAAGAAGAGAAACAGAGTGATATACAGTGGAGAATAAGAGAAACAGAGTGATAGACAGTGGAGAAGAAGAGAATCAGGGTGATAGACTGAAAGAAGAAGAGAAACAGGGTGATAGACAGTGGAGAAGAAGAGAATCAGGGTGATAGACTGAAAGAAGAAGAGAAACAGGGTGATAGACAGTGGAGAAGAAGAGAAACAGAGTGATAGACAGTGGAGAAGAAGAGAAACAGGGTGATAGACAGTGGAGAAGAAGAGAAACAGGGTGATAGACAGTGGAGAAGAAGAGAAACAGGGTGATAGACAGTGGAGAAGAAGAGAAACAGAGTGATAGACAGTGGAGAAGAAGAGAAACAGGGTGATAGACAGTGGAGAAGAAGAGAAACAGGGTGATAGACAGTGGAGAAGAAGAGAAACAGAGTGATAGACAGTGGAGAAGAATAGAAACAGAGTGATAGACATTCGAGAAGAAGAGAAACAGAGTGATAGACAGTGGAGAAGAAGAGAAACAGAGTGATAGACAGTGGAGAAGAAGAGAAACAGAGTGATAGACAGTGGAGAAGAAGAGAAACAGGGTGATAGACAGTGGAGAAGAAGAGAAACATAGTGATAGACAGTGGAGAAGAAGAGAAACAGGGTGATAGACAGTGGAGAAGAAGAGAAACAGAGTGATAGACAGTGGAGAAGAAGAGAAACAGGGTGATAGACAGTGGAGAAGAAGAGAAACATGGTGATAGACAGTGGAGAAGAAGAGAAACAGTGTGATAGACAGTGGAGAAGAAGAGGAACAGGGTGATAGACAGTGGAGAAGAAGAGAAACAGCGTGATAGACTGAAAGAAGAAGAGAAACAGGGTGATAGACAGTGGAGAAGAAGAGAAACAGAGTGATAGACAGTGGAGAAGAAGAGAAACGGTGTGATAGACAGTGGAGAAGAAGAGAAACAGGGTGATAGACTGAAAGAAGAAGAGAAACAGGGTGATAGACAGTGGAGAAGAAGAGAAACAGAGTGATAGACTGAAAGAAGAAGAGAAACAGAGTGATAGACAGTGGAGAAGAAGAGAAACAGGGTGATAGACAGTGGAGAAGAAGAGAAACAGTGTGATAAAGAGTGGAGAAGAAGAGAAACAGGGTGATAGACAGTGGAGAAGAAGAGAAACAGAGTGATAGACAGTGGAGAAGAAGAGAAACAGAGTGATAGACTGAAAGAAGAAGAGAAACAGGGTGATAGACAGTGGAGAAGAAGAGAAACAGAGTGATAGACTGGGAGAAGAAGAGAAACAGGGTGATAGACAGTGGAGAAGAAGAGAAACAGAGTGATAGACAGTGGAGAAGAAGAGAAACAGGGTGATAGACAGTGGAGAAGAAGAGAAACAGAGTGATAGACAGTGGAGAAGAAGAGAAACGGTGTGATAGACAGTGGAGAAGAAGAGAAACATGGTGATAGACAGTGGAGAAGAAGAGAAACAGAGTGATAGACAGTGGAGAAGAAGAGAAACAGAGTGATAGACAGTGGAGAAGAAGAGAAACAGAGTGATAGACAGTGGAGAAGAAGAGAAAAAGTGTGATAGACTGAAAGAAGAAGAGAAACAGAGTGATAGACAGTGGAGAAGAAGAGAAACAGGGTGATAGACAGTGGAGAAGAAGAGAAACAGGGTGATAGACAGTGGAGAAGAAGAGAAACAGAGTGATAGACAGTGGAGAAGAAGAGAAACAGGGTGATAGACAGTGGAGAAGAAGGGAAACAGAGTGATAAACAGTGGAGAAGAAGAGAAACAGAGTGATAGACAGTGGAGAAGAAGAGAAACAGAGTGATAGACAGTGGAGAAGAAGATAAACAGAGTGATAGACTGAAAGAAGAAGAGAAACAGAGTGATAGACAGTGGAGAAGAAGAGGAACAGGGTGATAGACAGTGGAGAAGAAGAGAAACAGCGTGATAGACTGAAAGAAGAAGAGAAACAGAGTGATAGACAGTGGAGAAGAAGAGAAACAGGGTGATAGACAGTGGAGAAGAAGGGAAACAGAGTGATAAACAGTGGAGAAGAAGAGAAACAGAGTGATAGACAGTGGAGAAGAAGAGAAACAGAGTGATAGACAGTGGAGAAGAAGAGAAACAGAGTGATAGACAGTGGAGAAGAAGAGAAACGGTGTGATAGACAGTGGAGAAGAAGAGAAACAGAGTGATAGACAGTGGAGAAGAAGAGAAACAGACTGATAGACAGTGGAGAAGAAGAGAAACAGAGTGATAGACAGTGGAGAAGAAGATAAACGGTGTGATAGACAGTGGAGAAGAAGAGAAACAGAGTGATAGACTGAAAGAAGAAGAGAAACAGAGTGATAGACAGTGGAGAAGAAGAGGAACAGGGTGATAGACAGTGGAGAAGAAGAGAAACAGCGTGATAGACTGAAAGAAGAAGAGAAACAGAGTGATAGACAGTGGAGAAGAAGAGAAACAGGGTGATAGACAGTGGAGAAGAAGAGAAACATGGTGATAGACAGTGGAGAAGAAGAGAAACAGTGTGATAGACAGTGGAGAAGAAGAGAAACAGGGTGATAGACAGTGGAGAAGAAGAGAAACAGTGTGATAGACTGAAAGAAGAAGAGAAACAGGGTGATAGACAGTGGAGAAGAAGAGAAACAGAGTGATAGACAGTGGAGAAGAAGAGAAACGGTGTGATAGACAGTGGAGAAGAAGAGAAACAGGGTGATAGACTGAAAGAAGAAGAGAAACAGGGTGATAGACAGTGGAGAAGAAGAGAAACAGAGTGATAGACTGAAAGAAGAAGAGAAACAGAGTGATAGACAGTGGAGAAGAAGAGAAACAGGGTGATAGACAGTGGAGAAGAAGAGAAACAGTGTGATAAACAGTGGAGAAGAAGAGAAACAGAGTGATAGACAGTGGAGAAGAAGAGAAACAGTGTGATAAACAGTGGAGAAGAAGAGAAACAGAGTGATAGACAGTGGAGAAGAAGAGAAACAGGGTGATAGACAGTGGAGAAGAAGAGAAACAGGGTGATAGACAGTGGAGAAGAAGAGAAACGGTGTGATAGACAGTGGAGAAGAAGAGAAACAGTGTGATAGACAGTGGAGAAGAAGAGAAACAGGGTGATAGACAGTGGAGAAGAAGATAAACAGAGTGATAGACAGTGGAGAAGAAGAGAAACAGGGTGATAGACAGTGGAGAAGAAGAGAAACAGGGTGATAGACAGTGGAGAAGAAGAGAAACAGGGTGATAGACAGTATAGAAGAAGAGAAACAGAGTGATATACAGTGGAGAATAAGAGAAACAGAGTGATAGACAGTGGAGAAGAAGAGAATCAGGGTGATAGACTGAAAGAAGAAGAGAAACAGGGTGATAGACAGTGGAGAAGAAGAGAATCAGGGTGATAGACTGAAAGAAGAAGAGAAACAGGGTGATAGACAGTGGAGAAGAAGAGAAACAGAGTGATAGACAGTGGAGAAGAAGAGAAACAGGGTGATAGACAGTGGAGAAGAAGAGAAACAGGGTGATAGACAGTGGAGAAGAAGAGAAACAGGGTGATAGACAGTGGAGAAGAAGAGAAACAGAGTGATAGACAGTGGAGAAGAAGAGAAACAGGGTGATAGACAGTGGAGAAGAAGAGAAACAGGGTGATAGACAGTGGAGAAGAAGAGAAACAGAGTGATAGACAGTGGAGAAGAATAGAAACAGAGTGATAGACATTCGAGAAGAAGAGAAACAGAGTGATAGACAGTGGAGAAGAAGAGAAACAGAGTGATAGACAGTGGAGAAGAAGAGAAACAGAGTGATAGACAGTGGAGAAGAAGAGAAACAGGGTGATAGACAGTGGAGAAGAAGAGAAACATAGTGATAGACAGTGGAGAAGAAGAGAAACAGGGTGATAGACAGTGGAGAAGAAGAGAAACAGAGTGATAGACAGTGGAGAAGAAGAGAAACAGGGTGATAGACAGTGGAGAAGAAGAGAAACATGGTGATAGACAGTGGAGAAGAAGAGAAACAGTGTGATAGACAGTGGAGAAGAAGAGGAACAGGGTGATAGACAGTGGAGAAGAAGAGAAACAGCGTGATAGACTGAAAGAAGAAGAGAAACAGGGTGATAGACAGTGGAGAAGAAGAGAAACAGAGTGATAGACAGTGGAGAAGAAGAGAAACGGTGTGATAGACAGTGGAGAAGAAGAGAAACAGGGTGATAGACTGAAAGAAGAAGAGAAACAGGGTGATAGACAGTGGAGAAGAAGAGAAACAGAGTGATAGACTGAAAGAAGAAGAGAAACAGAGTGATAGACAGTGGAGAAGAAGAGAAACAGGGTGATAGACAGTGGAGAAGAAGAGAAACAGTGTGATAAAGAGTGGAGAAGAAGAGAAACAGGGTGATAGACAGTGGAGAAGAAGAGAAACAGAGTGATAGACAGTGGAGAAGAAGAGAAACAGAGTGATAGACTGAAAGAAGAAGAGAAACAGGGTGATAGACAGTGGAGAAGAAGAGAAACAGAGTGATAGACTGGGAGAAGAAGAGAAACAGGGTGATAGACAGTGGAGAAGAAGAGAAACAGAGTGATAGACAGTGGAGAAGAAGAGAAACAGGGTGATAGACAGTGGAGAAGAAGAGAAACAGAGTGATAGACAGTGGAGAAGAAGAGAAACGGTGTGATAGACAGTGGAGAAGAAGAGAAACATGGTGATAGACAGTGGAGAAGAAGAGAAACAGAGTGATAGACAGTGGAGAAGAAGAGAAACAGAGTGATAGACAGTGGAGAAGAAGAGAAACAGAGTGATAGACAGTGGAGAAGAAGAGAAAAAGTGTGATAGACTGAAAGAAGAAGAGAAACAGAGTGATAGACAGTGGAGAAGAAGAGAAACAGGGTGATAGACAGTGGAGAAGAAGAGAAACAGGGTGATAGACAGTGGAGAAGAAGAGAAACAGAGTGATAGACAGTGGAGAAGAAGAGAAACAGGGTGATAGACAGTGGAGAAGAAGGGAAACAGAGTGATAAACAGTGGAGAAGAAGAGAAACAGAGTGATAGACAGTGGAGAAGAAGAGAAACAGAGTGATAGACAGTGGAGAAGAAGAGAAACAGAGTGATAGACAGTGGAGAAGAAGAGAAACGGTGTGATAGACAGTGGAGAAGAAGAGAAACAGAGTGATAGACAGTGGAGAAGAAGAGAAACAGACTGATAGACAGTGGAGAAGAAGAGAAACAGAGTGATAGACAGTGGAGAAGAAGAGAAACGGTGTGATAGACAGTGGAGAAGAAGAGAAACAGAGTGATAGACTGAAAGAAGAAGAGAAACAGAGTGATAGACAGTGGAGAAGAAGAGGAACAGGGTGATAGACAGTGGAGAAGAAGAGAAACAGCGTGATAGACTGAAAGAAGAAGAGAAACAGAGTGATAGACAGTGGAGAAGAAGAGAAACAGGGTGATAGACAGTGGAGAAGAAGAGAAACATGGTGATAGACAGTGGAGAAGAAGAGAAACAGTGTGATAGACAGTGGAGAAGAAGAGGAACAGGGTGATAGACAGTGGAGAAGAAGAGAAACAGCGTGATAGACTGAAAGAAGAAGAGAAACAGGGTGATAGACAGTGGAGAAGAAGAGAAACAGAGTGATAGACAGTGGAGAAGAAGAGAAACGGTGTGATAGACAGTGGAGAAGAAGAGAAACAGGGTGATAGACTGAAAGAAGAAGAGAAACAGGGTGATAGACAGTGGAGAAGAAGAGAAACAGAGTGATAGACTGAAAGAAGAAGAGAAACAGAGTGATAGACAGTGGAGAAGAAGAGAAACAGGGTGATAGACAGTGGAGAAGAAGAGAAACAGTGTGATAAACAGTGGAGAAGAAGAGAAACAGAGTGATATACAGTGGAGAAGAAGAGAAACAGAGTGATAGACAGTGGAGAAGAAGAGAAAAAGCGTGATAGACTGAAAGAAGAAGAGAAACAGGGTGATAGACAGTGGAGAAGAAGAGAATCAGGGTGATAGACAGTGGAGAAGAAGAGAAACAGGGTGATAGACAGTGGAGAAGAAGAGAAACAGTGTGATAGACAGTGGAGAAGAAGAGAAACAGGGTGATAGACAGTGGAGAAGAAGAGAAACAGAGTGATAGACAGTGGAGAAGAAGAGAAACAGAGTGATAGACAGTGGAGAAGAAGAGAAACAGAGTGATAGACTGAAAGAAGAAGAGAAACAGAGTGATAGACAGTGGAGAAGAAGAGAATGAGAGTGATAGACAGTGGAGAAGAAGAGAAACAGAATGATAGACTGAAAGAAGAAGAGAAACAGGGTGATAGACAGTGGAGAAGAAGAGAAACAGGGTGATAGACAGTGGAGAAGAAGAGAAACAGGGTGATAGACAGTGGAGAAGAAGAGAAACAGGGTGATAGACAGTGGAGAAGAAGAGAAACAGAGTGATAGACATTGGAGAAGAAGACAAACAGAGTGATAGACAGTGGAGAAGAAGAGAAACAGAGTGATAGACAGTGGAGAAGAAGATAAACAGAGTGATAGACAGTGGAGAAGAAGAGAAACAGAGTGATAGACTGAAAGAAGAAGAGAAACAGAGTGATAAACAGTGGAGAACAAGAGAAACAGGGTGATAGACAGTGGAGAAGAAGAGAAACAGGGTGATAGACAGTGGAGAAGAAGAGAAACAGAGTGATAGACTGAAAGAAGAAGAGAAACAGAGTGATAGACAGTGGAGAAGAAGAGAAACAGGGTGATAGACAGTGGAGAAGAAGAGAAACAGAGTGATAGACAGTGGAGAAGAAGAGAAACAGAGTGATAGACTGAAAGAAGAAGAGAAACAGAGTGATAAACAGTGGAGAAGAAGAGAAACAGTGTGATAAACAGTGGAGAAGAAGAGAAACAGAGTGATAGACAGTGGAGAAGAAGAGAAACAGGGTGATAGACAGTGGAGAAGAAGAGAAACAGGGTGATAGACAGTGGAGAAGAAGAGAAACAGAGTGATAGACAGTGGAGAAGAAGAGAAACAGTGTGATAGACAGTGGAGAAGAAGAGAAAAAGCGTGATAGACTGAAAGAAGAAGAGAAACAGAGTGATAGACAGTGGAGAAGAAGAGAAACAAGGTGATAGACAGTGGAGAAGAAGAGAAACAGGGTGATAGACAGTGGAGAAGAAGAGAAACAGAGCGATAGACAGTGGAGAAGAAGAGAAACAGAGTGATAGACAGTGGAGAAGAAGAGAAACAGGGTGATAGACAGTGGAGAAGAAGAGAAACAGAGTGATAGACAGTGGAGAAGAAGAGAAACAGAGTGATAGACAGTGGAGAAGAAGAGAATCAGGGTGATAGACAGTGGAGAAGAAGAGAAACAGAGTGATAGACAGTGGAGAAGAAGAGAAACAGGGTGATAGACAGTGGAGAAGAAGAGAAACAGAGTGATAGACAGTGGAGAAGAAGAGAAACAGAGTGATAGACAGTGGAGAAGAAGAGAAACAGAGTGATAGACAGTGGAGAAGAAGAGAAACAGAGTGATAGACTGAAAGAAGAAGAGAAACAGAGTGATAGACAGTGGAGAAGAAGAGAAACAGGGTGATAGACAGTGGAGAAGAAGAGAAACAGTGTGATAAACAGTGGAGAAGAAGAGAAACAGAGTGATAGACAGTGGAGAAGAAGAGAAACAGTGTGATAAAACAGTGGAGAAGAAGAGAAACAGAGTGATAGACAGTGGAGAAGAAGAGAAACAGGGTGATAGACAGTGGAGAAGAAGAGAAACAGAGTGATAGACAGTGGAGAAGAAGAGAAACAGTGTGATAAAACAGTGGAGAAGAAGAGAAACAGAGTGATAGACAGTGGAGAAGAAGAGAAACAGGGTGATAGACAGTGGAGAAGAAGAGAAACAGGGTGATAGACAGTGGAGAAGAAGAGAAACAGGGTGATAGACAGTGGAGAAGAAGAGAAACAGTGTGATAGACAGTGGAGAAGAAGAGAAACAGGGTGATAGACAGTGGAGAAGAAGAGAAACAGAGTGATAGACAGTGGAGAAGAAGAGAAACAGAGTGATAGACAGTGGAGAAGAAGAGAAACAGAGTGATAGACAGTGGAGAAGAAGAGAAACAGAGTGATAGACTGAAAGAAGAAGAGAAACAGAGTGATAGACAGTGGAGAAGAAGAGAATGAGAGTGATAGACAGTGGAGAAGAAGAGAAACAGAGTGATAGACTGAAAGAAGAAGAGAAACAGGGTGATAGACAGTGGAGAAGAAGAGAAACAGGGTGATAGACAGTGGAGAAGAAGAGAAACAGGGTGATAGACAGTGGAGAAGAAGAGAAACAGAGTGATAGACAGTGGAGAAGAAGAGAAACAGAGTGATAGACTGAAAGAAGAAGAGAAACAGAGTGATAAACAGTGGAGAAGAAGAGAAACAGTGTGATAAACAGTGGAGAAGAAGAGAAACAGAGTGATAGACAGTGGAGAAGAAGAGAAACAGGGTGATAGACAGTGGAGAAGAAGAGAAACAGGGTGATAGACAGTGGAGAAGAAGAGAAACAGGGTGATAGACAGTGGAGAAGAAGAGAAACAGTGTGATAGACAGTGGAGAAGAAGAGAAAAAGCGTGATAGACTGAAAGAAGAAGAGAAACAGAGTGATAGACAGTGGAGAAGAAGAGAAACAGGGTGATAGACAGTGGAGAAGAAGAGAAACAGGGTGATAGACAGTGGAGAAGAAGAGAAACAGAGTGATAGACAGTGGAGAAGAAGAGAAACAGAGTGATAGACAGTGGAGAAGAAGAGAAACAGGGTGATAGACAGTGGAGAAGAAGAGAAACAGAGTGATAGACAGTGGAGAAGAAGAGAAACAGAGTGATAGACAGTGGAGAAGAAGAGAATCAGGGTGATAGACAGTGGAGAAGAAGAGAAACAGAGTGATAGACAGTGGAGAAGAAGAGAAACAGGGTGATAGACAGTGGAGAAGAAGAGAAACAGAGTGATAGACAGTGGAGAAGAAGAGAAACAGAGTGATAGACAGTGGAGAAGAAGAGAAACAGAGTGATAGACAGTGGAGAAGAAGAGAAACAGAGTGATAGACTGAAAGAAGAAGAGAAACAGAGTGATAGACAGTGGAGAAGAAGAGAATGAGAGTGATAGACAGTGGAGAAGAAGAGAAACAGAATGATAGACTGAAAGAAGAAGAGAAACAGGGTGATAGACAGTGGAGAAGAAGAGAAACAGGGTGATAGACAGTGGAGAAGAAGAGAAACAGGGTGATAGACAGTGGAGAAGAAGAGAAACAGGGTGATAGACAGTGGAGAAGAAGAGAAACAGAGTGATAGACATTGGAGAAGAAGACAAACAGAGTGATAGACAGTGGAGAAGAAGAGAAACAGAGTGATAGACAGTGGAGAAGAAGATAAACAGAGTGATAGACAGTGGAGAAGAAGAGAAACAGAGTGATAGACTGAAAGAAGAAGAGAAACAGAGTGATAAACAGTGGAGAACAAGAGAAACAGGGTGATAGACAGTGGAGAAGAAGAGAAACAGGGTGATAGACAGTGGAGAAGAAGAGAAACAGAGTGATAGACTGAAAGAAGAAGAGAAACAGAGTGATAGACAGTGGAGAAGAAGAGAAACAGGGTGATAGACAGTGGAGAAGAAGAGAAACAGAGTGATAGACAGTGGAGAAGAAGAGAAACAGAGTGATAGACTGAAAGAAGAAGAGAAACAGAGTGATAAACAGTGGAGAAGAAGAGAAACAGTGTGATAAACAGTGGAGAAGAAGAGAAACAGAGTGATAGACAGTGGAGAAGAAGAGAAACAGGGTGATAGACAGTGGAGAAGAAGAGAAACAGGGTGATAGACAGTGGAGAAGAAGAGAAACAGAGTGATAGACAGTGGAGAAGAAGAGAAACAGTGTGATAGACAGTGGAGAAGAAGAGAAAAAGCGTGATAGACTGAAAGAAGAAGAGAAACAGAGTGATAGACAGTGGAGAAGAAGAGAAACAAGGTGATAGACAGTGGAGAAGAAGAGAAACAGGGTGATAGACAGTGGAGAAGAAGAGAAACAGAGCGATAGACAGTGGAGAAGAAGAGAAACAGAGTGATAGACAGTGGAGAAGAAGAGAAACAGGGTGATAGACAGTGGAGAAGAAGAGAAACAGAGTGATAGACAGTGGAGAAGAAGAGAAACAGAGTGATAGACAGTGGAGAAGAAGAGAATCAGGGTGATAGACAGTGGAGAAGAAGAGAAACAGAGTGATAGACAGTGGAGAAGAAGAGAAACAGGGTGATAGACAGTGGAGAAGAAGAGAAACAGAGTGATAGACAGTGGAGAAGAAGAGAAACAGAGTGATAGACAGTGGAGAAGAAGAGAAACAGAGTGATAGACAGTGGAGAAGAAGAGAAACAGAGTGATAGACTGAAAGAAGAAGAGAAACAGAGTGATAGACAGTGGAGAAGAAGAGAAACAGGGTGATAGACAGTGGAGAAGAAGAGAAACAGTGTGATAAACAGTGGAGAAGAAGAGAAACAGAGTGATAGACAGTGGAGAAGAAGAGAAACAGTGTGATAAAACAGTGGAGAAGAAGAGAAACAGAGTGATAGACAGTGGAGAAGAAGAGAAACAGGGTGATAGACAGTGGAGAAGAAGAGAAACAGGGTGATAGACAGTGGAGAAGAAGAGAAACAGGGTGATAGACAGTGGAGAAGAAGAGAAACAGTGTGATAGACAGTGGAGAAGAAGAGAAACAGGGTGATAGACAGTGGAGAAGAAGAGAAACAGAGTGATAGACAGTGGAGAAGAAGAGAAACAGAGTGATAGACAGTGGAGAAGAAGAGAAACAGAGTGATAGACAGTGGAGAAGAAGAGAAACAGAGTGATAGACTGAAAGAAGAAGAGAAACAGAGTGATAGACAGTGGAGAAGAAGAGAATGAGAGTGATAGACAGTGGAGAAGAAGAGAAACAGAGTGATAGACTGAAAGAAGAAGAGAAACAGGGTGATAGACAGTGGAGAAGAAGAGAAACAGGGTGATAGACAGTGGAGAAGAAGAGAAACAGGGTGATAGACAGTGGAGAAGAAGAGAAACAGAGTGATAGACAGTGGAGAAGAAGAGAAACAGAGTGATAGACTGAAAGAAGAAGAGAAACAGAGTGATAAACAGTGGAGAAGAAGAGAAACAGTGTGATAAACAGTGGAGAAGAAGAGAAACAGAGTGATAGACAGTGGAGAAGAAGAGAAACAGGGTGATAGACAGTGGAGAAGAAGAGAAACAGGGTGATAGACAGTGGAGAAGAAGAGAAACAGGGTGATAGACAGTGGAGAAGAAGAGAAACAGTGTGATAGACAGTGGAGAAGAAGAGAAAAAGCGTGATAGACTGAAAGAAGAAGAGAAACAGAGTGATAGACAGTGGAGAAGAAGAGAAACAGGGTGATAGACAGTGGAGAAGAAGAGAAACAGGGTGATAGACAGTGGAGAAGAAGAGAAACAGAGTGATAGACAGTGGAGAAGAAGAGAAACAGAGTGATAGACAGTGGAGAAGAAGAGAAACAGGGTGATAGACAGTGGAGAAGAAGAGAAACAGAGTGATAGACAGTGGAGAAGAAGAGAAACAGAGTGATAGACAGTGGAGAAGAAGAGAATCAGGGTGATAGACAGTGGAGAAGAAGAGAAACAGAGTGATAGACAGTGGAGAAGAAGAGAAACAGGGTGATAGACAGTGGAGAAGAAGAGAAACAGAGTGATAGACAGTGGAGAAGAAGAGAAACAGTGTGATAAAACAGTGGAGAAGAAGAGAAACAGAGTGATAGACAGTGGAGAAGAAGAGAAACAGGGTGATAGACAGTGGAGAAGAAGAGAAACAGGGTGATAGACAGTGGAGAAGAAGAGAAACAGGGTGATAGACAGTGGAGAAGAAGAGAAACAGTGTGATAGACAGTGGAGAAGAAGAGAAACAGGGTGATAGACAGTGGAGAAGAAGAGAAACAGAGTGATAGACAGTGGAGAAGAAGAGAAACAGAGTGATAGACAGTGGAGAAGAAGAGAAACAGAGTGATAGACAGTGGAGAAGAAGAGAAACAGAGTGATAGACTGAAAGAAGAAGAGAAACAGAGTGATAGACAGTGGAGAAGAAGAGAATGAGAGTGATAGACAGTGGAGAAGAAGAGAAACAGAGTGATAGACTGAAAGAAGAAGAGAAACAGGGTGATAGACAGTGGAGAAGAAGAGAAACAGGGTGATAGACAGTGGAGAAGAAGAGAAACAGGGTGATAGACAGTGGAGAAGAAGAGAAACAGAGTGATAGACAGTGGAGAAGAAGAGAAACAGAGTGATAGACTGAAAGAAGAAGAGAAACAGAGTGATAAACAGTGGAGAAGAAGAGAAACAGTGTGATAAACAGTGGAGAAGAAGAGAAACAGAGTGATAGACAGTGGAGAAGAAGAGAAACAGGGTGATAGACAGTGGAGAAGAAGAGAAACAGGGTGATAGACAGTGGAGAAGAAGAGAAACAGGGTGATAGACAGTGGAGAAGAAGAGAAACAGTGTGATAGACAGTGGAGAAGAAGAGAAAAAGCGTGATAGACTGAAAGAAGAAGAGAAACAGAGTGATAGACAGTGGAGAAGAAGAGAAACAGGGTGATAGACAGTGGAGAAGAAGAGAAACAGGGTGATAGACAGTGGAGAAGAAGAGAAACAGAGTGATAGACAGTGGAGAAGAAGAGAAACAGAGTGATAGACAGTGGAGAAGAAGAGAAACAGGGTGATAGACAGTGGAGAAGAAGAGAAACAGAGTGATAGACAGTGGAGAAGAAGAGAAACAGAGTGATAGACAGTGGAGAAGAAGAGAATCAGGGTGATAGACAGTGGAGAAGAAGAGAAACAGAGTGATAGACAGTGGAGAAGAAGAGAAACAGGGTGATAGACAGTGGAGAAGAAGAGAAACAGAGTGATAGACAGTGGAGAAGAAGAGAAACAGAGTGATAGACAGTGGAGAAGAAGAGAAACAGAGTGATAGACAGTGGAGAAGAAGAGAAACAGAGTGATAGACTGAAAGAAGAAGAGAAACAGAGTGATAGACAGTGGAGAAGAAGAGAAACAGGGTGATAGACAGTGGAGAAGAAGAGAAACAGTGTGATAAACAGTGGAGAAGAAGAGAAACAGAGTGATAGACAGTGGAGAAGAAGAGAAACAGAGTGATAGACAGTGGAGAAGAAGAGAAACAGGGTGATAGACAGTGGAGAAGAAGAGAAACAGGGTGATAGACAGTGGAGAAGAAGAGAAACAGGGTGATAGACAGTGGAGAAGAAGAGAAACAGTGTGATAGACAGTGGAGAAGAAGAGAAACAGGGTGATAGACAGTGGAGAAGAAGAGAAACAGAGTGATAGACAGTGGAGAAGAAGAGAAACAGAGTGATAGACAGTGGAGAAGAAGAGAAACAGAGTGATAGACAGTGGAGAAGAAGAGAAACAGAGTGATAGACTGAAAGAAGAAGAGAAACAGAGTGATAGACAGTGGAGAAGAAGAGAATGAGAGTGATAGACAGTGGAGAAGAAGAGAAACAGAGTGATAGACTGAAAGAAGAAGAGAAACAGGGTGATAGACAGTGGAGAAGAAGAGAAACAGGGTGATAGACAGTAGAGAAGAAGAGAAACAGGGTGATAGACAGTGGAGAAGAAGAGAAACAGGGTGATAGACAGTGGAGAAGAAGAGAAACAGAGTGATAGACAGTGGAGAAGAAGAGAAACAGAGTGATAGACAGTGGAGAAGAAGAGAAACAGAGTGATAGACTGAAAGAAGAAGAGAAACAGAGTGATAAACAGTGGAGAACAAGAGAAACAGGGTGATAGACAGTGGAGAAGAAGAGAAACAGGGTGATAGACAGTGGAGAAGAAGAGAAACAGAGTGATAGACTGAAAGAAGAAGAGAAACAGAGTGATAGACAGTGGAGAGGAAGAGAAACAGGGTGATAGACAGTGGAGAAGAAGAGAAACAGAGTGATAGACAGTGGAGAAGAAGAGAAACAGAGTGATAGGCTGAAAGAAGAAGAGAAACAGAGTGATAAACAGTGGAGAAGAAGAGAAACAGTGTGATAAACAGTGGAGAAGAAGAGAAACAGAGTGATAGACAGTGGAGAAGAAGAGAAACAGGGTGATAGACAGTGGAGAAGAAGAGAAACAGGGTGATAGACAGTGGAGAAGAAGAGAAACAGGGTGATAGACAGTGGAGAAGAAGAGAAACAGTGTGATAGACAGTGGAGAAGAAGAGAAAAAGCGTGATAGACTGAAAGAAGAAGAGAAACAGAGTGATAGACAGTGGAGAAGAAGAGAAACAGGGTGACAGACAGTGGAGAAGAAGAGAAACAGGGTGATAGACAGTGGAGAAGAAGAGAAACAGAGTGATAGACAGTGGAGAAGAAGAGAAACAGAGTGATAGACAGTGGAGATGAAGAGAAACAGGGTGATAGACAGTGGAGAAGAAGAGAAACAGAGTGATAGACAGTGGAGAAGAAGAGAAACAGAGTGATAGACTGAGGAGAAGAAGAGAATCAGGGTGATAGACAGTGGAGAAGAAGAGAAACAGAGTGATAGACAGTGGAGAAGAAGACAAACAGAGTGATAGACAGTGGAGAAGAAGAGAAACAGAGTGATAGACAGTGGAGAAGAAGAGAAACAGAGTGATAGACAGTGGAGAAGAAGAGAAACAGAGTGATAGACTGAAAGAAGAAGAGAAACAGAGTGATAGACAGTGGAGAAGAAGAGAAACAGGGTGATAGACAGTAGAGAAGAAGAGAAACAGAGTGATAGACAGTGGAGAAGAAGAGAAACAGAGTGATAGACAGTGGAGCAGAAGAGAAACAGAGTGATAGACTGAAAGAAGAAGAGAAACAGAGTGATAAACAGTGGAGAAGAAGAGAAACAGTGTGATAAACAGTGGAGAAGAAGAGAAACAGAGTGATAGACAGTGGAGAAGAAGAGAAACAGGGTGATAGACAGTGGAGAAGAAGAGAAACAGGGTGATAGACAGTGGAGAAGAAGAGAAACAGGGTGATAGACAGTGGAGAAGAAGAGAAACAGTGTGATAGACAGTGGAGAAGAAGAGAAACAGGGTGATAGACAGTGGAGAAGAAGAGAAACAGAGTGATAGACAGTGGAGAAGAAGAGAAACAGAGTGATAGACAGTGGAGAAGAAGAGAAACAGAGTGATAGACTGAAAGAAGAAGAGAAACAGAGTGATAGACAGTGGAGAAGAAGAGAAACAGAGTGATAGACTGAAAGAAGAAGAGAAACAGAGTGATAGACAGTGGAGAAGAAGAGAAACAGAGTGATAGACAGTGGAGAAGAAGATAAACAGAGTGATAGACTGAAAGAAGAAGAGAAACAGGGTGATAGACAGTGGAGAAGAAGAGAAACAGGGTGATAGACAGTGGAGAAGAAGAGAAACAGGGTGATAGACAGTGGAGAAGAAGAGAAACAGGGTGATAGACAGTGGAGAAGAAGAGAAACAGAGTGATAGACAGTGGAGAAGAAGAGAAACAGAGTGATAGACAGTGGAGAAGAAGAGAAACAGAGTGATAGACAGTGGAGAAGAAGATAAACAGAGTGATAGACAGTGGAGAAGAAGAGAAACAGAGTGATAGACTGAAAGAAGAGAAACAGAGTGATAAACAGTGGAGAACAAGAGAAACAGGGTGATAGACAGTGGAGAAGAAGAGAAACAGGGTGATAGACAGTGGAGAAGAAGAGAAACAGGGTGATAGACTGAAAGAAGAAGAGAAACAGGGTGATAGACAGTGGAGAAGAAGAGGAACAGAGTGATAGACTGAAAGAAGAAGAGAAACAGAGTGATAGACAGTGGAGAAGAAGAGAAACAGAGTGATAGACTGAAAGAAGAAGAGAAACAGGGTGATAGACAGTGGAGAAGAAGAGGAACAGGGTGATAGACAGTGGAGAAGAAGAGAAACAGGGTGATAGACAGTGGAGAAGAAGAGAAACAGGGTGATAGACAGTGGAGAAGAAGAGAAACAGGGTGATAGACAGTGGAGAAGAAGAGAAACAGGGTGATAGACAGTGGAGAAGAAGAGGAACAGAGTGATAGACTGAAAGAAGAAGAGAAACAGAGTGATAGACAGTGGAGAAGAAGAGAAACAGAGTGATAGACTGAAAGAAGAAGAGAAACAGGGTGATAGACAGTGGAGAAGAAGAGGAACAGGGTGATAGACAGTGGAGAAGAAGAGAAACAGGGTGATAGACAGTGGAGAAGAAGAGAAACAGAGTGATAGACAGTGGAGAAGAAGAGAAACAGGGTGATAGACAGTGGAGAAGAAGAGAAACAGAGTGATAGACTGAAAGAAGAAGAGAAATAGAGTGATAGACAGTGGAGAAGAAGAGAAACAGAGTGATAGACAGTGGAGAAGAAGAGAAACAGAGTGATAGACAGTGGAGAAGAAGAGAAACAGAGTGATAGACAGTGGAGAAGAAGAGAAACAGAGTGATAGACAGTGGAGAAGAAGAGAAACAGGGTGATAGACTGAAAGAAGAAGAGAAACAGAGTGATAGACTGAAAGAAGAAGAGAAACAGAGTGATAGACAGTGGAGAAGAAGAGAAACAGAGTGATAGACAGTGGAGAAGAAGAGGAACAGGGTGATAGACAGTGGAGAAGAAGAGAAACAGGGTGATAGACTGAAAGAAGAAGAGAAACAGAGTGATAGACAGTGGAGAAGAAGAGAAACAGGGTGATAGACAGTGGAGAAGAAGAGAAACAGAGTGATAGACAGTGGAGAAGAAGAGAAACAGGGTGATAGACAGTGGAGAAGAAGAGAAACAGAGTGATAGACAGTGGAGAAGAAGAGAAACAGAGTGATAGACAGTGGAGAAGAAGAGAAACAGAGTGATAGACAGTGGAGAAGAAGAGAAACAGAGTGATAGACAGTGGAGAAGAAGAGAAACAGAGTGATAGAGTGGAGAAGAAGAGAAACAGAGTGATAGACAGTGGAGAAGAAGAGAAACAGAGTGATAGACAGTGGAGAAGAAGAGAAACAGAGTGATAGACAGTGGAGAAGAAGAGAAACAGGGTGATAGACAGTGGAGAAGAAGAGAAACAGGGTGATAGACTGAAAGAAGAAGAGAAACAGGGTGATAGACAGTGGAGAAGAAGAGGAACAGAGTGATAGACTGAAAGAAGAAGAGAAACAGAGTGATAGACAGTGGAGAAGAAGAGAAACAGAGTGATAGACTGAAAGAAGAAGAGAAACAGGGTGATAGACAGTGGAGAAGAAGAGGAACAGGGTGATAGACAGTGGAGAAGAAGAGAAACAGGGTGATAGACAGTGGAGAAGAAGAGAAACAGAGTGATAGACAGTGGAGAAGAAGAGAAACAGGGTGATAGACAGTGGAGAAGAAGAGAAACAGAGTGATAGACTGAAAGAAGAAGAGAAACAGAGTGATAGACAGTGGAGAAGAAGAGAATCAGGGTGATAGACTGAAAGAAGAAGAGAAACAGAGTGATAGACAGTGGAGAAGAAGAGAAACAGAGTGATAGACAGTGGAGAAGAAGAGAAACAGGGTGATAGACAGTGGAGAAGAAGAGAAACAGAGTGATAGACAGTGGAGAAGAAGAGAAACAGGGTGATAGACAGTGGAGAAGAAGAGAAACAGAGTGATAGACAGTGGAGAAGAAGAGAAACAGAGTGATAGACAGTGGAGAAGAAGAGAAACAGAGTGATAGACAGTGGAGAAGAAGAGAAACAGGGTGATAGACTGAAAGAAGAAGAGAAACAGAGTGATAGACTGAAAGAAGAAGAGAAACAGAGTGATAGACAGTGGAGAAGAAGAGAAACAGAGTGATAGACAGTGGAGAAGAAGAGAAACAGAGTGATAGACAGTGGAGAAGAAGAGAAACAGGGTGATAGACTGAAAGAAGAAGAGAAACAGAGTGATAGACTGAAAGAAGAAGAGAAACAGAGTGATAGACAGTGGAGAAGAAGAGAAACAGAGTGATAGACAGTGGAGAAGAAGAGAAACAGGGTGATAGACAGTGGAGAAGAAGAGAAACAGAGTGATAGACAGTGGAGAAGAAGAGAAACAGGGTGATAGACAGTGGAGAAGAAGAGAAACAGGGTGATAGACAGTGGAGAAGAAGAGAAACAGAGTGATAGACAGTGGAGAAGAAGAGAAACAGGGTGATAGACTGAAATAAGAAGAGAAACAGGGTGATAGACAGTGGAGAAGAAGAGAAACAGGGTGATAGACTGAAAGAAGAAGAGAAACAGAGTGATAGACAGTGGAGAAGAAGAGAAACAGGGTGATAGACAGTGGAGAAGAAGAGAAACAGAGTGATAGACTGAAAGAAGAAGAGAAACAGAGTGATAGAGTGGAGAAGAAGAGAAACAGGGTGATAGACAGTGGAGAAGAAGAGAAACAGAGTGATAGACAGTGGAGAAGAAGAGAAACAGAGTGATAGACAGTGGAGAAGAAGAGAAACAGGGTGATAGACTGAAAGAAGAAGAGAAACAGAGTGATAGACAGTGGAGAAGAAGAGAAACAGGGTGATAGACTGAAAGAAGAAGAGAAACAGAGTGATAGACAGTGGAGAAGAAGAGAAACAGGGTGATAGACAGTGGAGAAGAAGAGAAACAGGGTGATAGACTGAAAGAAGAAGAGAAACAGAGTGATAGACAGTGGAGCAGAAGAGAAACAGGATGATAGACTGAAAGAAGAAGAGAAACAGGGTGATAGACAGTGGAGAAGAAGAGAAACAGGGTGATAGACTGAAAGAAGAAGAGAAACAGAGTGATAGACAGTGGAGAAGAAGAGAAACAGGGTGATAGACAGTGGAGAAGAAGAGAAACAGAGTGATAGACTGAAAGAAGAAGAGAAACAGAGTGATAGAGTGGAGAATAAGAGAAACAGGGTGATAGAAAGTGGAGAAGAAGAGAAACAGAGTGATAGACAGTGGAGAAGAAGAGAAACAGGGTGATAGACTGAAAGAAGAAGAGAAACAGAGTGATAGACAGTGGAGAAGAAGAGAAACAGGGTGATAGACTGAAAGAAGAAGAGAAACAGAGTGATAGACAGTGGAGAAGAAGAGAAACAGGGTGATAGACAGTGGAGAAGAAGAGAAACAGGGTGATAGACTGAAAGAAGAAGAGAAACAGAGTGATAGACAGTTTAGAATAAGAGAAACAGAGTGATAGACTGAAAGAAGAAGAGAAACAGGGTAATAGACAGTGGAGAAGAAGAGAAACAGGGTGATAGACTGAAAGAAGAAGAGAAACAGAGTGATAGACAGTGGAGAAGAAGAGAAACAGGGTGATAGACTGAAAGAAGAAGAGAAACAGGGTGATAGACTGTGGAGAAGAAGAGAAACAGGGTGATTGACTGAAAGAAGAAGAGAAACAGAGTGATAGACAGTGGAGAAGAAGAGAAACAGGGTGATAGACAGTGGAGAAGAAGAGAAACAGAGTGATAGACTGAAAGAAGAAGAGAAACAGAGTGATAGAGTGGAGAAGAAGAGAAACAGGGTGATAGACAGTGGAGAAGAAGAGAAACAGAGTGATAGACAGTGGAGAAGAAGAGAAACAGAGTGATAGACAGTGGAGAAGAAGAGAAACAGGGTGATAGACTGAAAGAAGAAGAGAAACAGAGTGATAGACAGTTTAGAAGAAGAGAAACAGAGTGATAAACTGAAAGAAGAAGAGAAACAGAGTGATAGACAGTGGAGAAGAAGATAAACAGGGTGATAGACAGTGGAGAAGAAGAGAAACAGAGTGATAGACAGTGGAGAAGAAGAGAAACAGGGTGATAGACAGTGGAGAAGAAGAGAAACAGAGTGATAGACAGTGGAGAAGAAGAGAAACAGGGTGATAGACAGTGGAGAAGAAGAGAAACAGGGTGATAGACAGTGGAGAAGAAGAGAAAGAGGGTGATAGACTGAAAGAAGAAGAGAAACAGAGTGATAGACTGGGAGAAGAAGAGAAACAGGGTGATAGACAGTGGAGAAGAAGAGAAACAGGGTGATAGACTGAAAGAAGAAGAGAAACAGGGTGATAGACAGTGGAGAAGAAGAGAAACAGGGTGATAGACAGTGGAGAAGAAGAGAAACAGGGTGATAAACAGTGGAGAAGAAGAGAAACAGGGTGATAGACAGTGGAGAAGAAGAGAAACAGGGTGATAAACAGTGGAGAAGAAGAGAAACAGGGTGATAGACAGTGGAGAAGAAGAGAAACAGTGTGATAGACAGTGGAGAAAGGGTAAGCGATGGGTTCCAGAGGGAGGATGGGATTTGGGAGAGCGTGTTAAGAGTGTTAAGAAAGCTGTGACATTACTGTTGACCCTTCTTCTGCTTTGTAACTGAAACACACACATGCACAAACACACACACGCCTTCAGAGTTTTCATCTGCTAATTGGCTGAATCTTTTTATCAATCAGGCCAGTGTGTGTGTGTGTGTGTGTGTGTGTGTGGGGGGGGGGGGGGTGGGAGGCAAGGGAGCGTGTCGACCGAGGTGCAGAGGACCCAGGAGCAGCAGGCTATAGGGAGGAGGCTAGATATCCTATTGTTGGAGGGTGAGTGAGGGAGGCAGGGAGGGAGGGTGAATTTTAAGGAGTCCCTCTGACTCTGCTCTAATCCCTGATTCAGCTCCACTGGGAAACTGAGGACACACACACAGACAGAGCGTGCAGAGTGGCTGAGACACAGAAGGACAGCTAGAAATGAGAGGAGAGGAGAGGAAGAAAGGCACAGGAGAGGATATGGAGGGGGAGAAAGAAGTATGACAAGATGGAGGGAGGGGGAGAGAACAAGGAATGATACACTACATGACCAAAAGTATGTGGACACCATCTCATTCCAAAATTAGGGGTATTAAATGTAGTTGGTCCCCACTTTGCTTTTATAACAGCCTCTACTCTTCTGGGAAGGCCTTCCACTAGATGTTGGAACATTGCTGCTATAACAGCCTCTACTCTTCGAGGGAAGGCCTTCCACTAGATGTTGGAACATTGCTGCTATAACAGCCTCCACTCTTCTGGGACGGTCTTCCACTAGATGTTGGAACATTGCTGCTATAACAGCCTCTACTCTTCGAGGGAAGGCCTTCCACTAGATGTTGGAACGTTGCTGCTATAACAGCCTCCACTCTTCTGGGACGGTCTTCCACTAGATGTTGGAACATTGCTGCTATAACAGCCTCCACTCTTCTGGGAAGGCGTTCCACTAGATGTTGGAATATTGCTGCGGGGACTTGCTTCCATTCAGCCACGAGCATTAGTGAGGTCAGGCGCTGATTTTGGGCGATTAGGCCTTGCAGTCGACATTCCAATTCATCCCAAAAGTGTTCAATGGGGTTGAGGCCAGGGCTCTGTGCAGGCCAGGCAAGTTCTTCGACACCGATCTCAACAAACCATTTCTGTATGGACCTCGCTGTGTGCACAGGGGCAGTGTCATGCTGAAACAGGAAAGGGCCTTCCCCAAACTGTTGATACAAAGTTTGATTCACAGAATCGTCTTGAATGTCATTGTATGCTGTAGTGTTAAATGTCCCTTTCCTGGAAATAAGAGGTCTAGCCTGATTCATGAAAAACAGCCCCAGACCATTATTCCTCCTCCACCAAACTTTACACTTGGCACTATGCAGGTGTGGCAGGTAGCCTTGTGGTTAGAGCGTTGGGCCAGTAACCGAAAGGTTGCTGGATCGAATCCCTGAGCTGACAAGGTAAGAAACTGTCATTCTGCCCCTGAACAAGGCAGTTAACCCACTGTCCCCGGTAGGCTGTCATTGTAAATAAGAACTTGCCTGGTTAAATAAAAAAATGCATTTGGGGAGGTAGCTTTCTCCTGGCATCCACAAAACCCAGCTTTGTCTGTTGGACTGCCAGAAAGTGAAGTGTGATTTATCTCTCCAGAGAACTCCAGCCAACACTTGCACATGGTGATCTTAGGCTTGTGTGTGGCTGCTCAGCCATGGAAGCTCCTGATGAACGGTGCTTGTGATGACATTGCTTCCAATGGCAGTTTGGAACTTGGTAGTGAGTGTTGCAACCAAGGACAGATGATTTTTACGCGCTTCACTACTCGGCGGTATGTCAGTAGAGAGAGTCAGAGGAGAGGGAGAGTAATGGACTTGAAGTAGATGAGGTGAAAGACATTGGAGAACAAAATTATTATTAATCAGCCTAGATGCAGAAAAATAATTTGATTCAGTGAGATGGGATTACCTATTCGAAGTTATGGAAAGATTTGGTTTCAACAAAGAAGTGATACAGTGCATCAAAACACTGTATTCATGTTCGACCGCTAGAATAAAGATAAATGGACATTTGACACGAACGATAAAATTAGAGCGAGGGGCAAGACAAGGCTGTAATCTTTCACCCACGCTCTTCTCCTTGTACCTCGAACCATTAGCACAGGCAATAAGACAGGACCCAACTTGAGAGGGAATAACAATAAGAGGCAGTGAACATAAGATATGCATGTATGCTGATGACGTTCTGTTATTCCTTAAAGACCCAGGCTCAAGTGTATCTAGATTGATGGATGTTTTACAAACATTTGGAACATATTCAGGGTATGTGCTTAACGTACACAAGACCCAAGCCCTAGTATATAATTATACCCCACAGGAAGAGCTGAAGAGTAGGTATAACTTCACCTGGACCTCCTCATCCATTAAATATCTGGGAGTAAATTTACCAAAAGATACACCCAAACTTTATTGCATGAATTA
>NC_143037.1:65240000-65257500 GCF_057628025.1 Oncorhynchus mykiss | reverse complement strand
CTCACTGACTGTCTCACTCTCTGACTGTCTCACTCTCTGACTGTCTCACTCTCTGACTGTCTCACTCACTGACTGTCTCTATCTGATTGTCTCTCTCGCATACTGTCTCACTCTCATACGGTCTCGCTCTCATACGGTCTCGCTCTCTGACTGTCTCGCTCTCTGACTGTCTCGCTCTCTGACTGTCTCACTCTCTGACTGTCTCACTCTCTGACTGTCTCATTCTCTGACTGTCTCTGTCACAGACTGTCTCACCTTCTGACCATTTTGCTCTCTGACTGTCTCACTCTCTGACTCTGTCTGACCTTCTTGCTCTCTATCTCTGTCTGACCTTCTTGCTCTCTATCTCAGTCTGACCTTCTTGCTCTCTTGCTTTCTCACTTTCTGATTGTCTCCCTATCTGATTGTCTCGCTCAGTGACCGTCTCACTCTCTGACTGTCTTGCACTCTGACTGTCTGATTCTCTGACTGTCTGACTCTGACTGTCTGACTCTGACTGTCTTGCTTGCTGACTGTTTGTCTTTCTCTGTCTCCCTATCTCTGTCTCTGCCTTTCCATTGACACAAGGGACAATAGTGATAGCCTTGTCTTAATTAGCTAACCAATTCTGTCAGTCAGAGTGGCTAATCTACAAGACTAAATACAGCCTTACTATTGACTCTTTGTCCAGTACGAAGCCTCCTCTCACTGAAGGGAGAGAAAGAGCCAAGATAGCTTTTCACACACACTCCAGTTAGATCATCCAAAAGAGCATTTTCACACCTTTCCTAACTGGATCTCAATTAAGGGTGAGCTGTGCAGTGAAGAGATGTAGGCTATTAAAATGGCTTCAGCGCGTCATTGAGCAGGGAGTGAATTATGTGTGTGATTACAGGAATGGCCGTAGTGCTACAGTACACACTACAAGAGCATACAGATGGAAAGTGTGTGAGCACTGTATACCCGAGCACACAGATTAAGTTATTTTCAATTAAGGCTTACATACCAGAATGCACTTCAGCCTTGTTCACATTGACAATTTGAAGTGACTCATATCCATTTTTTTTGCATATCTGATTCAAATCTGTTATTTTTCTAGCAGTCTGAACAGTCAAAAAGCACATGGAATCAGATATTTCAAAGTCAAATTTCAAACCACCTACAAAGGTGATACAAATCTGATTCCTGGCCATGTGACTTCTGTCTGAATGGTCAAATCTGATTTATTTGCCCTCAAGTGGTTTTTAGATGTTATTTGGCATATTGTGTTGCTTGCTAGGTAGTCTGTTGACAGTTTGACAATAACTTGTGGTCGCTAACTAGCTTATTAATTGTTTACAAACAAATGAGTGAATGTGCTAGAAAGCTAAACAGCTAGCTAGTTGACTGATGTAGCTAGCAAAAAAGGACTTGTTTTGAAAGTTGGATAATCTTATCCTTCAAGGCTTTGAAAGTGTTCTTACACTATGATATTGAACATTCAAAGCAACTGGGAAACGTCCATGAGAGGATATTTTCCCGAGAGAGTGCGGACTAACTGTTCAGTGTTGAGCAGTTAACAAAGAAACGGGTCCTTCTATATGCTTCATTTAGAACTTTTTTACGGCAACTTTAGTTGTGATATAAACGTTAGGTTATATGTTTAGATTTTTTATACATTCTAAGGCTGCATGATCCGGCTCTAGTGATGATTTGAAAAAAGCAGCATGAAAGGCATGAGCTCTGCTCTGTTTGTTGCGCAGGCTGCACACACTTCATCTCTCATTGAAAATTGGACAAGCATCTGATAATATTCTCACCCATCAGACTATTCTTAGTTTAATCTGGTCTTTATGTACTGCATAGCCTATGGATGGAATCATTTTTTATTTAGCATGGCCCACAAACAAAACATCATCTGTAGCCTGAAATTGAATAGCGAATTACTTGTGGTTATGTTTTTAATATGCAAGCATAAGGATAGGGGAAGCTTTTCCTAAGGTAAATTGAATTAAATTATCAAAACTATATAGACTAATTAGCCTACTCTTGTCTACACAGAAATACAGTGCGTTCGGAAAGTATTCAGACCCCTTGACTTTTTCCACTATTTGAATTAAATAAAAAATATCCTCACCCAATCTACACACAATACCCCATTGTCAAATTTATAAAAAATAAAAAACTGAAATACACCTTTGGCAGCAATTACAGCCTTCAGTCTTCTTGGGTATGATGCTACAAACTTGGCACACCTGTATTTGGGTATTTTCTCCCATTGTTCTCTGCAGATCCTCTCAAACGCTGTTAAGTTGGATGGGGAGTGTTGCCCCAGTCTGACGTCCTGAGCGCTCTGGTCTGGAGCAGGTTTTCATCAAGGATCTCTCTGTACTTTTCTTCATTCATCTTTCCCTAAATCCTGACTTGTCTCCCAATCCCGTCAGCTGAAAAACATCCCCACAGCATGATTCTGCCACCACTATTTTTCACCATAGGGATGGTGCCAGGTTTCCTCCAGGTGGTACACTTGGCATTCAGGCAAAGGAATTCAATCTTTGTTTCATCAGAACCAGTGGAGCCTGGTGACTTGTAACATTGAGGAGGATGTGAGACCCATGGTATAAGAGTGTGGAGACGACAAAGTGTGGTAAAAAAATATTTGGGAATGAGAAGGCCACTTACAGTGTTGGGAAGGGATCACAATAACACAACACACTACACAGTTAGACAAAATAACTAAGAATGAGTTAGTTCAAGCAAGGAGTCAAATTATTGATGTGTAATAATGTGATTGTGTTTGTGTATGTGATTGACTCTACATACAGTAATGAGAGAACATTTATAAGGGTATTCACAGTGCTTGGAGAGGAAATATTTAATGTGGCAGTGGTTGAGAGGGCACATGAGATGTGGCTTCATTTCATGTCAGGAGAGAGTTGACAATGGTAGTGGAGTGGTCATCACCTCTTAATCAGGGGACAGCTGTATATACAAATAGTAGATCCATCCCAAACAGACTGCACATCTCGCCCCCTTGACACATCAAAGTAGCCTGAGAAACGTTCCTGAATAAAGGCCTGATCTTCCACATACCTGTAGGCTACTAATGAGCTGCTCTTACTGTAGCTGCATACAGCTGATCACACTGAAAAATGGTCTTGTTTTCATCCCACCACGACAGGCTTGTTTTCAAGCCCTGCCATGGAGCGGGACTGGACGCCGTGCCTGGACTGGGCACCGGCGCAGGGGGAAGGCTCCTGCCATGGAGCGGGACTGGACGCCGTGCCTGGACTGGGCACCGGCGCAGGGGGAAGGCTCCTGCCATGGAGCGGGACTGGACGCCGTGCCTGGACTGGGCACCGGCGCAGGGGGAAGGCTCCTGCCATTGGAGCGGAACTGGACGCCGTGCCTGGACTGGGCACCGGCGCAGGGGGAAGGCTCCTGCCATGGAGCGGGACTGGACGCCGTGCCTGGACTGGGCACCGGCGCAGGGGGAAGGCTCCTGCCATGGAGCGGGACTGGACGCCGTGCCTGGACTGGGCACCGGCGCAGGGGGAAGGCTCCTGCCATGGAGCGGAACTGGACGCCGTGCCTGGACTGGGCACCGGCGCAGAGGGAGACTCCTGCCCTGGAGCTGGACGTTCTGGATCGTGGACCGTCGCAGGAGGTTCCGGACCGTGGACTGTCGCAGGAGATTCCGGACCGTGGACCGTCGCAGGAGATTCCGGACCGTGGACCGTCGTAGGAGGTTCCAGACTGTGGACCATCGTAGGAGGTTCCGGACCATGGACCGTCGCAGGAGGTTCCGGACTGTGGACCGTCGTAGGAGGTTCCGGACCGTGGACCGTCGCAGGAGGTTCCGGACCGTGGACCGTCGCAGGAGGTTCCGGACTGTGGACCGTCGCAGGAGGTTCCGGACTGTGAACCGTCGCCGGAAGCTCTGGACAGGGAATCGTCGCCGGAAGCTCTGAACTGGGGTCACGCACTTCAGGGCAAGTGCGAGGAGGAGACACAGGACATACCGGACTGGGAAGGCGCACTGGAGGCCTAGTGTGTGGAGCCGGCACAGGTGGTACCGGACTGGTGACACACACTTCAGGGCAAGTGCGAGGAGCAGGCACAGGACGAACCAGACTAAGGAGACAGTCATATACATAGAATGTCAGATACAGACAGTCAGACACAAACAGTCAGATACATAGACAGTACTGGAGACCTGGTGCGTGGAGCCGGCACAACTGGTACCGAACAGATGACAACCTCCGCACGGTGGGGGCTGGGAGCTAGCACAGGACGTACTGGGCTGTGGAGGCGCACTGGAGACCTGGTTCGTAGAGCCGGAACAAATTGTACCGGAACGATGACACACTTCGCCCGGCGAGTGCGGGGAGCTGGCACAGATGGTGCCGGGATGAGAAGACGCTCTTCAGCGAACCTGCGCTGCAGCATACTCCTTGCCATAACCTCTCTCCGGTATCTCTCATTACCTTCCTCTATCAACTCCAATACAGGCTCTGGCTCACTCCCCGGCTCCGCCGACCACCCCGTGTGCCCCCCCCCAAAATATTTTGGATGTTTTTTGGGGCTTTTTAAGTGGCCGCGAACCCCGGCGTCGTCACTGTCCTCCCTTCTCTCTTTGTGACTGCCACCAAGGAAGGCGATCCTGTCCTGCCACGATTTCCTCCCAAGTCCAGGATACCCTCTCCTCCTGGGCACTCTGCTTGGTCCTGTCGTGGTGGGATCTTCTGTCACGATCGTCGTAAGCATACTCGGACCAAAGCGCAGCGTGATCTGGGTTCCACATATTTATTTAATGAAACGCACAAAAACAATAAAGAATAACCGAAACGTGACGTTCTGGAGTGCTCACAGGCAACACAAAAACAAGATCCCAAAAAACACAGTGGGGAAATGGCTGTCTGAATATGATCCCCAATCCTCTGATTGGGAACCATACCAGGCCAACATAGAACTAAACAACCTAGATAGAAACACCCCCCATAGTCACACCCCGACCTAACCAAAATAGAGAATAAAAATCTCCCCCCCCCCCCACAATGCTCTGCAGCACAACCCCAATACAACACTCTGATCCTAATCCTATGATTGGATGGACAACATTTCAGTTCACACTGTAAGAGCTTTGATTGGTTGTAGGTCGTCCATAATTACCATGTAGGTCTATGGAAGGAGGTGAGGACTACGATCGTCCTAGGTTTTGAATTGAAGTCAGTGTACCCAGAGAAGGACTGTGTTCTTGGTGACCTTCAATGCTGCAGAAATGATTTGGTACCCTTCCCCAGATCTGTGCCTCGATACATTTCTGTTTCAGACCATGATTCCTTTGACCTCATGGCTTGGTTTTTGCTCTAACATGCACTGTCATAGACAGGTGTGTGCCTTTCCAAATCATGTCCAATCAATTGAATTTACCACAAGTGGACTCCAATCAAGTTGTAGAAACATCTCAAGGTTGACCAATGGAAACAGGATGCACCTGAGCTCAATTTCAAGTCTCATAGCAAAGAGGTCTGAATACTTGTGTAAATAAGGTATTTCTGTTTTTTAATTTTAATACATTTGCAAACAGTTTAAAAAAACAGTTTTTTCTTTGTCATTATGGGGTATTGTGTGTAAATTGATGAGGATATTTTTTTATTTAATCAAATTTAGAATAAGTCTGTAACATAACAAAATGTTGAAAAGGGGAAGGGGTCTGAATACTTTCCGAATGCACTGTAAATTAAATAATTCAAAATAGGCTACTAAAGCATGATTTGGCCACAGAGGATCATTAGCTTTTTTTTTATATACTGAACAGAAATTTAAACACAACATGTAAAGTGTTGGTCCTATGTTTCATGAGCTAAAATAAAATATCCCACAAATGTTCCATAAACACAAAAAGCTTATTTCTCTCAGGGTTTTGTTTACATCTCTATTGGTGAGCATTTCTGCTTTGACAAGATAATCCATCCACCTGACAGGTGTGGCATATCAAGAAGCTGATTAAACAGCATGATCATTGATCATCATGATCATCATGGTGCGCCTTGTGCTGGGGACAATAAAAGGCCACCCTAAAATATGCAGTTTTGTCACACAACACAATACCACAGATGTCTCAAGTTTTTAGGGAGCGTGCAATTGGCATGCTGACTGCAGGAATGTCCACCAGAGCTGTCAGATAATTTAATGTTGATTCCTCTACCATAAGCCACCTCAAACATCGTTTAAGAGAATTTGGCAGTACGTCCAACCGGCCTCACAACCGCAGATCGCGTGTAACCACGCCAGCCCAGGACCTCCACATCCGGCTTCTTCACCTGTGGGATCATCTGAGACTCAGACAGCTGATGAAACGGAAGAGTATTTCTGCCTGTAATAAAGCTCTTTTTGGAGAAAACCTCATTCTGAATGGCTGTGGCATGTGAAATTCATAGATTAGAGCCTAATTTGTTTATTTAAATTGACTGTTTTCTCTATATGAACTGTAACAGTAAAATCGTTGAAATTGTTGCATGATGTGTTAGGGTTAGGGTTCAGTATAAGTTGTGGATTGTTTTAAATCGTATTTGCCTAAAGTCGTAGGGAAAGGTAGCGCATGCAATTTGGGCAGGTTATTGTTGAGTTGCAACTGTCTGTTTAAAGTAGAGAGGCCAAGCCAGGCATATTGCAATATTTCAAAATACAATCGCAGTTTGGAAAGCAAATGGTTATTGCTGTAAAGAGAAGACAATGAAAAGACAAATCTGTCTTTTAGTTATCAAAATCCCTGATTCAATTGAGCGAACAACAGTATAGCCTATCTTATTGGCACCGGCGGAGAACATCAGCAATGTCCCCATGCACTGCCCATAGTCACTATTTATCATTGTTGGGTAAGTGCTCCTTAAAAGTGAGTTTTTTGACAAAACAATCATTTATTTGAATCTGTTTGTCAGAGTCAGCAGAGGAAGCTACCCTGTAATCTGTCATATTAAGAAAGATTCTACTACTATCTCCAGTCATATGAGGTGTAGGAGAATTGCATGAGATGTGTTTATAATAGGACAGATATTTCCCATGCAATGAAAGAAGAAATGTATGTGATATAGCTTATGCCTACTCTACACTATGCGCGTTCAGCCATGCTCTGAACGGTATTTTTTTGCGAATATTGATTGAGTTATATTATTAGCCTAAATTATGACTATCCAAACTACTCATGACGTTATGAATAGTATTTTATGTTACATACAGTGCCTTGCGAAAGTATTCGGCCCCCTTGAACTTTGCGACCTTTTGCCACATTTCAGGCTTCAAACATAAAGATATAAAACTGTATTTTTTTGTGAAGAATTAACAACAAGTGGGACAATTGGGACAATCATGAAGTGGAACAACATTTATTGGATATTTCAAACTTTTTTAACAAATCAAAAACTGACAAATTGGGCATGCAAAATTATTCAGCCCCCTTAAGTTAATACTTTGTAGCGCCACCTTTTGCTGCGATTACAGCTGTAAGTCGCTTGGGGTATGTCTCTATCAGTTTTGCACATCGAGAGACTGACATTTTTCCCATTCCTCCTTGCAAAACAGCTCGAGCTCAGTGAGGTTGGATGGAGAGCATTTGTGAACAGCAGTTTTCAGTTCTTTCCACAGATTCTCGATTGGATTCAGGTCTGGACTTTGACTTGGCCATTCTAACACCTGGATATGTTAATTTTTGAACCATTCCATTGTAGATTTTGTTTTATGTTTTGGATCATTGTCTTGTTGGAAGACAAATCTCCATCCCAGTCTCAGGTCTTTTGCAGACTCCATCAGGTTTTCTTGCAGAATGGTCCTGTATTTGGCTCCATCCATCTTCCCATCAATTTTAACCATCTTCCCTGTCCCTGCTGAAGAAAAGCAGGCCCAAACCATGATGCTGCCACCACCATGTTTCACAGTGGGGATGGTGTGTTCAGCTGTGTTGCTTTTACGCCAAACATAACGTTTTGCATTGTTGCCAAAAAGTTCAATTTTGGTTTCATCTGACCAGAGCACCTTCCACATGTTTGGTGTGTCTCCCAGGTGGCTTGTGGCAAACTTTAAACAACACTTTTTATGGATATCTTTAAGAAATGGCTTTCTTCTTGCCACTCTTCCATAAAGGCCAGATTTGTGCAATATACGACTGATTGTTGTCCTATGGACAGAGTCTCCCACCTCAGCTGTAGATCTCTGCAGTTCATCCAGAGTGATCATGGGCCTCTTGGCTGCATCTCTGATCAGTCTTCTCCTTGTATGAGCTGAAAGTTTAGAGGGACGGCCAGGTCTTGGTAGATTTGCAGTGGTCTGATACTCCTTCCATTTCAATATTATCGCTTGCACAGTGCTCATTGGGATGTTTAAAGCTTGGGAAATCTTTTTGTATCCAAATCCGGCTTTAAACTTCTTCACAACAGTATCTCGGACCTGCCTGGTGTGTTCCTTGTTCTTCATGATGCTCTCTGCGCTTTTAACGGACCTCTGAGACTATCACAGTGCAGGTGCATTTATACGGAGACTTGATTACACACAGGTGGATTGTATTTATCATCATTAGTCATTTAGGTCAACATTGGATCATTCAGAGATCCTCACTGAACTTCTGGAGAGAGTTTGCTGCACTGAAAGTAAAGGGGCTGAATAATTTTGCACGTCCAATTTTTCAGTTTTTGATTTGTTAAAAAATTTTGAAATATCCAATAAATGTCGTTCCACTTCATGATTGTGTCCCACTTGTTGTTGATTCTTCACAAAAAAATGCAGTTTTATATCTTTATGTTTGAAGCCTGAAATGTGGCAAAAGGTCGCAAAGTTCAAGGGGGCCGAATACTTTCGCAAGGCACTGTAGGTCCACAAATGTGATGATGCATGGAATGCTTTATTATAAAGTGAAAATGAGCTTCCCCAAACTTGAAACTCGTGCCGCCGATGTATGCCAGGTTGTAAAGCGGATTAATGTGCTTCATTTGAAGAATTTAGCAATAAAGATAGCAGCACGAGAAAGCTGGGATCCTCTTTTAAATAGTGACCAGTCAAAACTCTGTTTCACATGTGATTGTGCAATGACTGGGCTTATAACTTGCTTATAACTTGTGGTCCAAATGTGAGATTTTTGGTTCCAACCGCTGTGTCTTCGTGAGACGCAGAGTAGGTGAACAGATGATCTCTGCATGTGTGGTTCCCACCGTGAAGCATGGAGGAGGAGGTGTGATGGTGTGGGGATGCTTTGCTGGCGACACTGTCTGTGATTTATTTAGAATTCAAGGCACACTTAACTAGCATGGCTACCACAGCATTCTGCAGCGATACACCATCCCATCTGATTTTACTTAGTGAGAGTATCATTTGTTTTTCAACAGGAAAATGACCCAACACACCTCAGGCTGTGTAAGAGCTATTTGACCAAGAAGAAGAGTGATAGAGTGCTGCAACAGATGACCTGGCCCGCAGAGTGAAGGAAAAGCAGTCATCAAGTACTCAGCATATGTGGGAACTCCTTCAAGACTATTGGAAAAGCATTCCAGGTGAAGAGGCGACTCCGGGATGCTGGCCTTCTAGTCAGAGTTGCAAAGAAAAAGCTATATCTCAGACTGGCCAATAGAAAGAAAATATTAAGATGGGCAAAAGAACACAGACACTGGGCAGAGGAACTCTGCCTAGAAGGCCAGCATCCCGGAGTCGCCTCTTCACTGTTGACGTTGAGACTGGTGTTTTGCGGGTATTATTTAATGAAGCTGCCAGTTGAGGACTTTGGAGGCATCTGTTTCTCAAGCTAGACACTCTAATGTACTTGTCCTCTTGCTCAGTCGTGCACAGGGGCCTCCCACTCCTCTTTCTATTCTGGTTAGAGACAGTTTGCGCTGTTTTGTGAAGGGAGTAGTGCACAGCGTTGTACGAGATATTCAGTTTCTTGGCAATTTCTCGCATGGAATAGCCTTAATTTCTCCGAACAATAATAGACTCACGAGTTATAGAAGAAAGTTCTTTGTTTCTGGCTATTTTGAGCCTGTAATCGAACCCACAAATGCTGATGTTCCAGATACTCAACTAGTCTAAAGAACGCCAGTTTTATTGCTTCTTTAATGAGAACAACAGTTTTCGACTGTGCTAACATGATTAGAAAAGGGTTTTCTAATGTTCAATTAGCCTTTTAAAATTATAAACTTGGATTAGCTAACACAACGTGCCATTCGAACACAGGAGTGATGGTTGCTGATAATGGGCCTCTGTACGCCTATGTAGATATTCCATAAAAGATAAACCGTTTCCAGCTACAATAGTCATTTGCAACATTAACAATGTCTACACTGTATTTCTGATCAATTTGATGTTATTTTAATGGACAAAAAATGTGCTTTTCTTTCAAAACAAGGACATTTCTATTGGACCTCAAACTTTTGAACGGTTGTGTATGTATGTGAAATTAGTTTTGATATAGGATGGACCATTATTATTTAGGGGGAAAAAATACCTGTCATCTATGCACTTAAATAGTGAATGAAGGACGCTATCACACAGTTCATTTTCATGCCAGCCAGGTAGGCTATACTCCTGTTGTAAAGCGAAGCAATGTGCTTAATATTGGGAAAGTTGATAAATAAATATAGTAGGCCTAGCCTATAGAAAGCTGATGTGATCCTCCTCTTTTTAATAGAGGCCATCAAACTCTGTTTTCTTACACAATTGCATAGCATATATAAATGTTGCGCAACATGAGCTCATGGACTCTCATGAAGTGTTTGATTTTATTTTCAATTGCATTTGCATTGTTGTTAGAGTGATTAGAGGGACAATAGTTTGATGAGTACCAGGCCATTAGCGACTGGCAGTTAGCAAGTTTGGTAGGCTACTAATGACCATCAGCAGGATCAGAGCATAGTTTTGGGGAAGCCTAGTTACCATGACAAAATGGTCACGTGGAATTTGACTATGGTCATGACTCATGACCGCCGGTATGGTTGTGACAGGTCGGGACTCTTGACCGCTGGTGTGGCGGTAATAGGGTCACCGTAACAGCCCCACTGTCACCTTAGCTTGCTACATAACTTCTGAGTGATAGGCAGCAGGAGCACCACCACCAATCAACCTACACCACTGTGCACACACCCCTCGTTGCTATGGCAATTAGTGTAGCCATGTCAGCAAATTACTGCTGTCTGAACACACAAGTCCAATTTGGTCACTTGTAACTGGCTGTTTGGACAGTCAGTTTTCCAAAACAGATTTTAAAAACAAAACTGATTTGAGAATGAAGGCCTGCTGCTTGAACAAGACTTTTGAGAAGTCCTGATAGAGTCTCAGCTAGTGATTAATAGGGGTTGTTTGTCTATGCATGCTTGTGTGTGCGTGTGTGTGTGTGTGTGTGTGTTTGGACTTCTGGTCCCCACAAGGATAGTTCTTAAAAGAATAGTAAAACAAGATCATATGTATTTCTGTGACGTGTTGAGGTTGGACCCAGGTGCAGAGAAGAGACCAGATGAGGAATCAGTGGTTAAGGATAAACATAAGCCTTTACTAAGAAACGGTAGCCGCAGGATCACAGTACACTTGAAAAAGCAACAAACACTAAGTCTCAAAAACTCACTCAGAAAACGACCACACACAGTAAGCGATTCAAGCTTCTGCAAAGAGAACCAGAAAACACACCTCTTTTAAAGGGGAAATCATAATGAGTAATAGAACACACCTGAGGGTCATAATTGTCTCTAGGATAGTCTCTAGGATGGTCTCTAGGATAGTCTCTAGGATGACCTTCTGGTGACGGGTGGAACCATGACAATTTTAGGTTCAGGGGTTAGAATTAGGGTTAGGGGTAAAGTGGTTCGGTTTAGGGTTAGATACATTGTCATCACCACAACTAATGTTCACACATGATTACTCAGTCACCACAACTAATGTTCACACATGATCACTCAGTCACCACAGCTAATGTTCACACATGATCACTCAGTCACCACAACTAATGTTCACACATGATCACTCAGTCACCACAACTAATGTTCACACATGATCACTCAGTCACCACAACTAATGTTCACACATGATTACTCAGTCACCACAACTAATGTTCACACATGATCACTCAGTCACCACAGCTAATGTGCACACATGATCACTCAGTCACCACAACTAATGTTCACACATGATCACTCAGTCACCACAACTAATGTTCACACATGATCACTCAGTCACCACAGCTAATGTTCACACATGATCACTCAGTCACCACAGCTAATGTTCACACATGATCACTCAGTCACCACAACTAATGTTCACACATGATCACCCAGTCACCACAACTAATGTTCACACATGATCACTCAGTCACCACAGCTAATGTTCACACATGATCACTCAGTCACCACAACTAATGTTCACACATGATCACTCAGTCACCACAACTAATGTTCACACATGATCACTCAGTCACCACAGCTAATGTTCACACATGATCACTCAGTCACCACAGCTAATGTTCACACATGATCACTCAGTCACCACAACTAATGTTCACACATGATCACCCAGTCACCACAACTAATGTTCACACATGATCACTCAGTCACCACAACTAATGTTCACACATGATCACCCAGTCACCACAACTAATGTTCACACATGATCACTCAGTCACCACAACTAATGTTCACACATGATCACTCAGTCACCACAACTAATGTTCACACATGATCACTCAGTCACCACAGCTAATGTTCACACATGATCACTCAGTCACCACAGCTAATGTTCACACATCCGATCACTCAGTCACCACAGCTAATGTTCACACATCCGATCACTCAGTCACCATAAATAATGTTCACACATGATCACTCAGTCACCACAAATAATGTTCACACATCCAATCACTCAGTCACCACAACTAACGTTCACACATCCGATCACTCAGTCACCACAACTAATGTTCACACATGATCACTCAGTCACCACAACTAATGTTCACACATGATCACTCAGTCACCACAACTAATGTTCACACATGATCACTCAGTCACCACAACTAATGTTCACACATCCGATCACTCAGTCACCACAGCTAATGTTCACACATGATCACTCAGTCACCACAACTAATGTTCACACATGATCACTCAGTCACCACAACTAATGTTCACACATGATCACTCAGTCACCACAACTAATGTTCACACATGATCACTCAGTCACCACAACTAATGTTCACACATGATCACTCAGTCACCACAACTAATGTTCACACATGATCACTCAGTCACCACAACTAATGTTCACACATGATCACTCAGTCACCACAACTAATGTTCACACATGATCACTAAGTCACCACAACTAATGTTCACACATGATCACTCAGTCACCACAACTAATGTTCACACATGATCACTCAGTCACCACAACTACTGTTCACACATGATCACTCAGTCACCACAACTAATGTTCACACATGATCACTCAGTCACCACAACTAATGTTCACACATGATCACTCAGTCACCACAACTAATGTTCACACATGATCACTCAGTCACCACAACTAATGTTCACACATGATCACTCAGTCACCACAACTAATGTTCACATATGATCACTCAGTCACCACAACTAATGTTCACACATGATCACTCAGTCACCACAACTAATGTTCACACATGATCACTCAGTCACCACAACTAATGTTCACACATCCGATCACTCAGTCACCACACAAAGAGTGCACTGACACAACAAAATAAAAAAATCATGGCTTCTGTCTCCTTGATGCTTGTTTCCATGTTCACACACACACACACACACACACACACACACACACACACACACACACACACACACACACACACACACAGACACACACACCGTAAGCCAAACTCTGTGTGTTTCAGCTGCGTCCAGGCGAAGCCTTCACTGTGTACCACACCAGCCCTACTCTGTCCAGTCTGTCCAAACCAGTGGTTCTGTGGACCCAACAGGATGTCTGCAAGTGGCTGAAGAAACACTGTCCCCACAACTACCTGACCTACGTAGAAGCCTTCTCCCACCATGCTATCACAGGTAATGTGTAGAAACCTTCTCCAACCCCACTATCACAGGTAATGTGTAGAAACCTTCTCCAACCCCGCAGTCACAGGTAATGTGTAGAAACCTTCTCCAACCCCGCAGTCACAGGTAATGTGTAGAAACCTTCTCCAACCCCGCAGTCACAGGTAATGTGTAGAAACCTTCTCCAACCCTGCAGTCACAGGTAATGTGTAGAAACCTTCTCCAACCCCGCAGTCACAGGTAATGTGTAGAAACCTTCTCCAACCCCGCAGTCACAGGTAATGTGTAGAAACCTTCTCCAACCCCGCAGTCACAGGTAATGTGTGGAAACCTTCTCCAACCCCGCAGTCACAGGTAATGTGTAGAAACCTTCTCCAACCCCGCAGTCACAGGTAATGTGTAGAAACCTTCTCCAACCCCACTATCACAGGTAATGTGTAGAAACCTTCTCCAACCCCGCAGTCACAGGTAATGTGTAGAAACCTTCTCCAACCCTGCAGTCACAGGTAATGTGTAGAAACCTTCTCCAACCCTGCAGTCACAGGTAATGTGTAGAAACCTTCTCCAACCCCGCAGTCACAGGTAATGTGTAGAAACCTTCTCCAACCCTGCAGTCACAGGTAATGTGTAGAAACCTTCTCCCACCATGCTATCACAGGTAATGTGTAGAAACCTTCTCCAACCCCACTATCACAGGTAATGTGTAGAAACCTTCTCCAACCCTGCAGTCACAGGTAATGTGTAGAAACCTTCTCCAACCCCGCAGTCACAGGTAATGTGTAGAAACCTTCTCCAACCCTGCAGTCACAGGTAATATGTAGAAACCTTGGTCTGCTCCACTCTCACAGAAGGTAGTGAAGCAACTCCTGGCTGTCCTGCTGCTGGTGGCCCTTAAAGCGTGGTGGATCCCTGGAAAGAGAGAGAGAAAGAGAGAGCTACAGAGAGAGAGAACACAGCTCAGTCAGAACACTCACTAAGAAGATATACACTTCCTTCAGAGACTATTCATACCCGCTTGACTTATTCCACATTTGGTATTATAGCCTGAATTCAAAATTGATTAAATATTTTTTTTCTCAACCATCTACACACAATACCCCATAATGACAAAATGAAAACATGTATTTGACGTTTTTGCAAATTTATTGAAAACAAACTCCAGAAATACAGTGGGGTAAAAAGTATTTAGTCAGCCACCAATTGTGCAAGTTCTCCCACTTAAAAAGATGAGAGAGGCCTGTAATTTTCATCATAGGTACACTTAAACTATGACAGACAAAATGAGATAAAAAAAATCCAGAAAATCACATTGTAGGATTTTTAAGGAATTTATTTGCAAATTATGGTGAAAAATAAGCATTTGGTCAATAACAAAAGTTTATGTCAATACTTTGTTATATACCCTTTGTTGGCAATGACAGAGGTCAAACGTTTTCTGTAAGTCTTCACAAGGTTTTCACTCACTGTTGCTGGTATTTTGGCCCATTCATCCATGCAGATCTCCTCTAGAGCAGTGATGTTTTGGGGCTGTTGCTGGGAAACACAGACTTTCAACTCCCTCCAAAGATTTTCTATGGGGTTGAGATCTGGAGACTGGCTAGGCCACTCCAGGACCTTGAAATGCTTCTTACGAAGCCACTCCTTCGTTGCCCGGGCGGTGTGTTTGGGATCATTGTCATGCTGAAAGACCCAGCCACATTTCATCTTCAATGCCCTTGCTGATGGAAGGAGGTTTTCACTCAAAATCTCACAATACATGGCCCCATTCATTCTTTCCTTTACACGGATCAGTCGTCCTGGTCCCTTTGCAGAAAAACAGCCCCAAAGCATGATGTTTCCACCCCCATGCTTCACAGTAGGTATGGTGTTCTTTGGATGCAACTCAGCATTCTTTGTCCTCCAAACACGACGAGTTCAGTTTTTACCAAAAAGTTATATTTTGGTTTCATCTGACCATATGACATTCTCCCAATCTTCTTCTGGATCATCCAAATGCTCTCTAGAAAACTTCAGAGGGGCCTGGACTTACTGCTTACTGGACTTACTGCTTACTGGCTTACTGCTTACTGGCTTAAGCAGGGGGACACGTCTGGCACTGCAGGATTTGAGTCCCTGGCGGCGTAGTGTGTTACTGATGGTAGGCTTTGTTACTTTAGTCCCAGCTCTCTGCAGGTCATTCATTAGGTCCCCCCGTGTGGTTCTGGGACTTTTGCTCACCTTTGTGATCATTTTGACCCCACGGGGTGAGATCTTGCGTGGAGCCCCAGATCGAGGGAGATTATCAGTGGTCTTGTATGTCTTCCATTTCCTAATAATTGCTCCCACAGTTGATTTTTTCAAACCAAGCTGCTTACCTATTGCAGATTCAGTCTTCCCAGCCTGGTGCAGGTCTACAATTTTGTTTCTGGTGTCCTTTGACAGCTTTTTGGTCTTGGCCATAGTGGAGTTTGGAGTGTGACTGTTTGAGGTTGTGAACAGGTGTCTTTTATACTGATAACAAGTTCAAACAGGTGCCATTAATACAGGTAACGAGTGGAGGACAGAGGAGCCTCTTAAAGAAGAAGTTATAGGTCTGTGAAAGCCAGAAATCTTGCTTGTTTTTAGGTGACCAAATACTTATTTTCCACCATAATTTGCAAATAAATTCATTAAAAATCCTACAATGTGATTTTCTGGATTTTTTTCTTCTCATTTTGTCTGTCATAGTTGAAGTGTACCTATGATGAAAATTACAGGCCTCTCTCATCTTTTTAAGTGGGAGAACTTGCACAATTGGTGGCTGACTAAATACTTTTTTGCCCCACTGTATCTAATTTACATAAATATTCACACCCCTGAGCCAATACTTTGTAGAAGCAGCTTTAGCAGTGATTACAGTTATGAGGTTTCTGGGTAAGTCTCTAAGAGCTTTCCACACCTGGATTGTGCAACATTTGCCCATTATTCTTTTCAAAATTCTTCAAGTTCTGTCAAATTGTTTGTTGATCATTGCTAGACAACCATTTTCAGGTTTTGCCATAGATTTGCAAGTAGATGTAAGTCAAAACTGTAACTCGGCCACTCAGGAACATTTACTGTCTTCTTCGTAGGCAACTCCAGTGTAGAGTTGGCCTTGTAGGTTATTGTCCTGCTGAAAGGTGAATTCATCTCCCAGTGTCTGGTGGAAAGAAGACTGAACCAGATTTTCCTCAAGGATTTGCTTGTGCTTAGCTCCATTCGGGTTATTTTTTATCCTGCAAAACTCCCCAATCCTTAATGTTTACAAGCATACCCAAAACATGATGCAGTCAACACTATGCTTGAAAATTGAGGAGTGGTACTCACTAATGTGTTATATTGGATTTTCCCTAAACATAACAATTTGTATTCAGGACAAACAGTTAATTGCTTTGCCACATTTTTTGCAGTATTACTTTAGTGCCTTGTTGCAAACATTATGCATGTTTTGAAATATTGTATTCTGTACAAGCTTCCTTCTTTTCACTCTG
>NC_143037.1:65197500-65237500 GCF_057628025.1 Oncorhynchus mykiss | reverse complement strand
AACTTACTGTTGAGAGTTATAATAGTAGAATACACAATTTTCAATTTCTAAATGTGGTTGTGCATCAGCAGTTTTTCTCTTGTTATGTGAGTCACTGACAGTTACTCAATTAGCCCATGCCAGCTATGTTTTTTAGATAGCTGGCTAAATGAACTTACCTAGCAAGCTAAACCTTGTAGTAATCATGACTGAATTACCTACCAGGCACTAAGGGCATGTATCAATAAGGTGGATCATTGCTTTCACCTGGATTCACCTGGTCAGTCTGCCATGAAAAGTGTAGGTATCTTTAATGTTTTGTACACTCTGTGTAAATAACCACTGCTACCTGCACTATCCTTCTTTCGTAATAAGGATTAGTGTCCCGCTATTCAAATCAATTCTAATACTTATTTTAGCGGTTAAGCATTTAGGTATATAAGTGTCTTCTATCGGCTGAAAGCTTCAATTCTTGTTAATCTAACTGCACTGTCCGATTTACAGTAGCTATTACAGCGAAAACCTGCAATGGGATTGTTTGAGGACAGCGCCCCACATCAAAATATTTTTCCACTGGCACAAGTTTCATACATTCACATATAAAGAGTAAATATTCACTTACTTTTTGAAAATCTTCCTCTGATTTGTCATCCAAAGCGTCCCAGCAATAACATGTAGTGTCATTTTTATATCCTAAAAAGTCAGTTTAGTTGGCGCCACCGATTTGAGTTTACCACTCGTTCAACTTGCAGAGAAAGGAATCCGAAAATCTACCCCTAAACTTTGTTTCAACAAGTCAAAATGCATTTCTATTTACTCCTCAGATACCCTAAAATGTAATCAAACTATAATATTATTTATGGAAAGAAGTATGTTCAATTGGAAACCGATTTTAGCAGGTGCGTCCTGTCTTCATGGCGTGCGCAAACATGAATTTCCAAGATTGTGTCCCTGTACTAAAACGGATATTTCTTATTTGTTTTTGAAGTTACAAGCCTGAAACCTTGCCAATAGACTGCTGACGCCCTGTGGAAGCCATAGGAATTGCATACAGGGAGCTAATTTTTAACATGACCTTTTACTTGCCTTTCTAAGAGGATGGGCTCTCTCAACAACAAAACAAATTTTGTTTTTTCTTTCAATTTTCTCATACCATATCTATTGTGTTATATTCTCCTACATTATTTTAACATTTCAACAAACTTCAAAGTGTTTTCTTTCCAATGGTACCAATTATATGCATATCCTGGCTTCAGGGCCTGAGCAACAGGCAGTTTACTTTAGGCACTTCATTCAGACAGGAAGTTGAGAAAAAAAGAGGCCTAGCTCTAAGAAGTTTTAAGCTACACCCTGGACCAGAGATGTGTTTGTTCTCAAGAATCCAATGCCATACAGCCATATGGTTCTCAGTTTAACAATTGACCACAGCGGACTCTGTCTAACCATGTCTAACAACTACAAGCAATACGGTTTTTGAAACCTCAGAAACTCTACTTTAATTTCACTCCAAAATACATTTTCAAATACAAAAGATTCACTTACTGTGTGCTGTTTTAACATGAAGTGTCGTTATTGTGGCGGCCATGACAGAAATGCCTCCCTTTTGCCCTCAGAACTTGTTTATCACCAATTAACCGTGTCGGTGGATTGAACAAAACGGTTTCCACAGAAACAGTAGAAGGATCTATTTTATTTTCCCTTCTCCATTCTCTCTTTATTCTCTTCTTCTCTTTGTGGCTGCTAGCTGCTATCGCTATCTGCAGGCCATTATTAGGCTCTGTATTAAGTCTGTCGGAGGGGAATTGGATTGGAGCTTTCTTCATCTGCTTTGTCTTATTTGTACACAAAGGAACCAAGGGCAGCTTTTCTAGGACACCATGTTTCTGGGGGCAGGAAAGAGAGACGCACTGGCTGAGTTGGGAGGAAGGGAGAGGGCTGGACAGAGAGGGTGTGCGTGTATGTGCTGGGTTTTTGAGGTGTGCCCACGTCCAGAGGCGGAAATGAGAATGGATGGATTGATTAGGAGAGCTAACAGTATGAGTAATGTGTCTAATTAACATGTAGACCTAGGCTGCTACAGCTTTGATGGATTCCTTCACTCTCCTCTCCATTGAAAGACAGGCCCATCCCGTATGTGTGTGTGTGTAATAAAGTTGACATGCATGTGTTGTCTCTGAGTTTGTGTGTGTGTGCGCATGATGCTTACTGTGGATAATGGTATGTTAAAAGTGTGTTTCCTGGTAGTTTAACGCCTTGGTGTTCAAGTTCAAACATCCTCAGTAAATTGTCTGGCTGTATAAACCTCACTTTGCCATCCTGCTCGCTGTCATGACGACTCGTAGGTAAAGCAGAGAATACACACTTAACGCTTAGATGTAAATCAACAGTGTACACACACACACAGGCACTGTCACGATTGTTGTATAAATAAGTGGACCAAGGCGCAGCGTGTGTAAAGTTCCACATTTTATTAATAGTGAAATCTCCAAAAACAACAAAGATATAACGAACGTGCAATACATAGTGCACATAGGCACTAACACGAAACAATATCCCACATCGCAGGTGGGAAAAAGGACACACTATGATCCCCAATTAGAGGCAACGATCATCAGCTGCCTCCAATTGGGAACCATACACACACACCAACATAGAAACACAATAACTAGAAAAGAAACCCTAGTCACGCCCTAACCTATTACACCATAGAGAACCCCGAGGGCTCTCTGTGGTCAGGGCGTGACAGGCACACAGACACAGACGCACAGACACATACACCAGACAGGTTGCTCAAGATCCACTGAGAAATTCGACGTCGGTCCAGGTTAACAGGACGTCGGCAGATGAAAACTAGCCACTAGAGGCAACGGGGAGCGTAGTAACATCAAGTAGGCCTGGGTTTTGCTAGGGTGTTGTGGACAGGGCTGGCGGATGGGTGTAATATATTCAATCTAAGTGCTTTTTAAAAAATGTTTACTTTATTCCAAACCTTATCCCAAAACGTAATCTTACCTTAACCATTCAGTAAAAAACAAAGCCTGTTCTAACATAGTATTTGCCTCTCTCCTTTTCACTCGCTCGCTCTCTCTCGCTCTCTCTCTCTCTCTCTCTCTCTCTCTCTCTCTCTCTCTCTCTCTCTCTCTCTCTCTCTCTCTCTCTCGCTCCCTCCCTCCCTCTCCCTCTCCCTCTCCCTCTCCCTCTCCCTCTCCCTCTCCTCCCAGGTCGCGCATTGCTGAGGTTGAACGGGGAGAAGTTGGAGAGGATGGGCATTGTCCAAGAAACATTGAGACAGGAGGTTCTACAGCAGGTCCTTCAGCTACAAGTCAGAGAGGAGGTCCGCAACCTGCAGTTGCTCAGCAGAGGTGAGCACTGTGTGTGTGTGTGTGTGTGTGTGTGTGTGTGTGTGTGTGTGTGTGTGTGTGTGTGTGTGTGTGTGTGTGTGTGTGTATGCGTGTGCGTCTGTGCACACGTGTGTTTAAGGACATGTAAAGTGTTCCATAAACACACATGTCCAGACATCAATAGCCTGCTGAGGTCACTGTGTGCTGACCTGGATTCAGCTGTTAATGAGGATAGAACACAGCAGTATAAAATACGATATAGTCAAAGGTAAAACTGTATTATTAATATCATGATTTTGGCATCCTATTTATAGGGCTAATGGTTACTACTTCTAAACTTCCAAAGATCCAATCAACCATGGATGAATGAAACCTAGCTTCTCGTTGAAATGAGGGTGTCCTTTGTTTGGCAATTCAGATGTCAATGTAGCCTACTTAAACCCAACCTAAGTCTGAATCTACTTTCACATACAATTAGAGGGGTTACTTTGTCAGGGTGGAATTGTACATTATTATGAACCAGTAGGTGGGTGATTAATGTCACTTAATCACACTTAATGACACTTTCTACTATTATGAGAAAAACTTGGATTATATTAATATTGATATGAAATATACAGTATGTTTATGTATAGAAATAAATGATTGATCTGTTATGAATTATTATTCACCAGTAAGGATTCATAAACTTTTTTTGCGGCCTTCTTCGTCAACATTGTGGCCTCATTAACCTGGGCACAGTGGCCTCGAGCGGAGAAATATAATTAGAACGATTATATATATACACCACTGTTCAAAAGTTTGGGATCACTTAGAAATGTCCTTGTTTTTTAAAGAAAAGCACAAAAATGTAAATAAAATAACATAAAATTGATCAGAAATACATTGTTGTAAATTACTATTGTAGCTGGAAACGTCTGATTTTAATGGAATATCTACTAAGGCGTTCAGAGGCCCATTATCAGCAACCATCACTCCTGTATTCCAATGACACGTTGTGTTAGCTAATCCAAGTTTAGCATATAATAATAATCATTAACAATAATGACAAACCTCCTGGCATTGATAACTTAGATGGAAAGCTACTGAGGATGGTAGCTGACTCTATAGCCACTCCTATCTATCATATTTTTAGTCTGAGCCTAGAGGAAAGTCTTTGTCCTCAGGCGGGAAGCCAAAGTAATTCCTCTAACTAAAGAGTGGTTCTAACAGCTGACCTATAAGCTTGCTGCCAGCTCTTAGCAAACTGTTGGAAAAAATTGTGTTTGACCAAATACAATGCTATTTCCCTGAAAAACAAATCAACAACAGACTTTCAGCATGCTTATAGAGAAGGGCACTCAACATGTACTGCAGTGACACAAATTACTGATGATTGGTTGAAAGATATTGATAATAAGAAGATTGTGGGAGCTATATTGTTAGATTTTAGTGCAGCCTTTGATATTATTGACTATAACCTGTTGTTGAAAAAACTTTTGTGTTATCGCTTTTCAACCTTTGCAATATCGTGGATTCAGAGCTATCTATCTAATAGAACTCAGAGTTTTCTTTAATGGAAGCTTCTCTAATATCAAACATGTCAAGTGTGGTGTACCGCAGGGCAGCTCTCTAGGCCCTCTACTATTTTCTAGTTTTACCAATGACCTGCCATTGGCATTAAACAAAGCAGGTGTGTCCATGTATGCTGATGATTCAACCATATATGCATCAGCAACCACAGCTAATGAAGTCACTGAAACCCTTAACAAAGAGTTGCAATCTGTTTTGGAATGGGTGGCCAGTAATAAACTGGTCCTGAACATCTCTAAAACTAAGAGCATTGTATTTGGTACAAATCTTTCCTTAGCCTGTTATGGCTGCAATCCCGATATCGGGATTGATATGACAACCACCTGTGAAAATAGAGGGCGCCAAATTCAAACCACAGAAATCTCATAATTACAATTCCTAAAACATACATGTGTCTTATATAATTTTAAAGCTATTCTCGTTGTTAATCCCACCAAAGTGTCCAATTTCAAATAGGCTTTTCAGCGAAAGCACTACAAACGATTATGTTAGGTCTCCACCAAACCACAATAAGCACAGCCATTTTCCAGCATTCACAAAAAGCATAAATAAAGATAAAATGAATCACTAACCTTGAATTATATTCATCAGATGACACTCATAGGACTTCATGTTACACAATACATGCATGTTTTGTTTGATAAAGTTCATATTTATATAAAAAGTTTTTATATAAGTTTACATTGGCTATTTAGATCCACTAGTTCCAAAAACATCAAGTGATTTTGCATAGCCACATCGTTTCAACAGAAATACTCACCATAAATGTAGATGATAATACAAGTTATACACATGGAATTATAGATATACCTCTCCTTAGTGCAACTGCTGTGTCAGATTTTTTTTTAAGTTTATGGAAAAAGCAACCCATGCAATAATCTGAGACGGCACTCAAAACAGTAGCCAAATTAGCCTCCATGTTTCCTTACCTTTCATGAACTTCAGCAGAATGCAGTCCTAGAAATCCCAGGTCCACAATAAATGCTTGATTTGTTCGAAAATGTCCATTATTAAAGTCCAATTAGCTACTTTGGTTAGCGCGTTTGGTAAACAATTCCAGTCACAAAGCGCATCCACTATAACGTGACGAAATGTCCAAAGGTTCCGTAACAGTCAGTAGAAACATGTCAAACGATGTACTGAATCAATCTTTAGAGTGTTGTTTACATATATCTTGAATAACGTTCCAACCGGAGAATTAGAATGACTTCAGATGACCGGAGGAACGCAAGTCCTTCCCCTGTGAACGCGCCTGGTGAAAGCATGGTCCACTCATGGCTGTGGTGACTATTTCCTGTGTCAATCGACCCCCCTTCACATTAGAGTCATCAGACAAAGTTCTATTGACTGCTGACATCTAGTGGAAAGCGTAGGAAGTGAAAACTCATCCATATGTAATTTCAATGAGACCTTGGTTGAAAATCTGCCACCTCCAGAATAAAAAAAAACAGGAAGTGGAATTCCTCAGGTTTTTGCCTACTATATGAGTTCTGTTATACTCACAGACATAATTCAAACAGTTTTAGAAACTTCAGAGTGTTTTCTATCCAATACTAATAATAATATAATAATGCAAATATTAGAAACTATGACTGAGGAGCAGGCCGTTTGATATGGGCACCTTTCATCCAAGCTACTCAATACTGAACCTGCAGCCATAAGAAGTTAATTTCTAGACCTCAGCTGAATCTGGTAATGAATGGTGTTGCTGATGAACAAGTTGAGGAGACTAAATTACTTGGTGTAAACTGTCATGGTCAAAAGATATAGATTCAATGGTTGTAAAGATTGGGAGAGGTCTTGCCGCAATAATGAGATGCTCTGCTTTTTTGACACAACACTCCAAAAAGCAAGTCCTGCAGGCTCTAGTTTTGTCTAATGTTGATTATTGTCCAGGCGTGTGGTCCAATGCTGCAAGGAAAGACCTAGTTAAGCTGCAGCTGGCCCAGAACAGAGTGGCACGTTTTGCTCTTAATTGTAATCAGAGGGCTGATATAAATACTAAGCATGTCAGTCTCTCTTGCCTAATATTTGAGTAGAGACTGACTGCATCACTTCTTATTTTTATAAGAAACATTATTTGTTGAAAATCCCAAAAATTGTTTGCATAGTCAACTTACACACAGCTCTGACACACACACTTACCCCAACAGATATGCCACCAGTGGTCTTTTCACAGTCCCCAAATCCATAACAAATTCAAGAAAGCCTTACAGTATTATATAGAGCCCTATTTGCATGGAACTTCCTTCCATCTCATATTGCTAAAATAAATAGTGAACCTGGTTTAGAAAACAGAGAAAGGAACACCTCGCAGCACAATGCCTCTCCCCTATTTGACCTAGATAGTTTGTGTGTATGCATTGATATGTAGGCCACGTGTGCCTTTTTTAGGTAGTTCTGTCTTTGTGGTGATTGGTGTTCTGTATTATGTCATTCTGTATTATGTTTTATGTTTTTTTGTGGACCCCATAGAGAGAGGGAGAGAGAGAGAGGGACAGATAGAGAGAGGGAGGGAGAGAGAGAGAGAGAGAGAGACATAGAGAGAGACAGATAGAGGGAGAGAGGGACAGAGAGAGAGAGAGAGAGAGAGAGAGAGGGAGAGAGGGACAGATGGAGAGAGAGAGAGAGAGGGACAGAGAGAGAGAGAGGGAGATAATTAAAATGCTGTGTCAGGCATTTCTGTTAATAGAGTACCAAATTTAATTTCCCAGTTCAACAAGCCTTGACTGTGTCCTATCAGAGACAGCTAATTGAGTGTCCCTATAAAACACCTGAGAACCAGCATCCTGTTGTTGGGTGCGGGGGGGTGTAGAAAGGAGAGGAAGTGAGGTGAAGACTGGGTTGAGGTGAGGGAGGTGAGAGAGGGGTGGGGTTAGTGAGTGTTGGGGGTGGAGGTAGTGATTGTTGGGATGAGGAAAGGAGGAAGTGAAAAAAGGGGGGCTGTTAAGACTACCACTACTCTCACTGACGGAGAGTCCTAGAGAATGCATTTGGCATCATGGCTGCAAGGATGACTGTTCTTGGTCGGCCCATTTACATTTACATTTGAGTCATTTAGCAGATGTTTTTATACTATGTTAGAGTGACTTACAGTATAGTATCTTTAATTTGAATATAGCTAGGTGGGATAACCATATATCACAATCATAGTTGTGGCAGAGTACAACAATCTCCAAGAGCCAGGGAGACTCTCTTGTGCCAGGGCGACACGGCTTGCAAGTGAAACAAGAAACACAGCGCCGATATAAATGGCAGCCGTGCTTCTATCCCCTAGGCATTAACCTCTTGCTCAACGTCAACAAAACAAAGGAGCTGATTGTGGACTTCAGAAAACAGCAGAGGGAGCACCCCCCTATCCATATCGACGGGACCACAGTAGAAAAGGTGGAAAGCTTCAAGTTCCTCGCCGTACACATCACTGACAAACTGAAATGTTTCACCCACACAGACAGTGTGGTGAAGAAGGCGCAACAGCACCTCTTCAACCTCAGGAGACTGAAGAAATTTGGCTTGGCACCTAAAACCCACACACATTTTTACAGATGCACAATCGAGAGCATCCTGTTGGGCTGTATCACCGCCTGGTATGGCAACTGCACTGCCCGCAACCGCAGGGCTTTCCAGAGGGTGGTGCGGTCTGCCCAACGCATCATCAGGGGCAAAGTACTTTCCCTCCAGGACACCTACAGCACCCGATGTCACAGGAAGGCCAAAAATATCTTCAAAGACAACAACCACCCGAGCCACTGCCTGTTCACCCCACTATCATCCAGAAGGTGCATCAAAGCTGGGACCGAGAGACTGAAAAACAGCTTCTATCTCAAGGCCATCAGACTGTTAAATAGCCATCACTAGCACATTAGAGGTTGCTGCCCTATATACAGTGGGGCAAAAAAGTATTTAGTCAGCCACCAATTGTGCAAGTTCTCCCACTTAAAAAGATGAGAGAGGCCTGTAATTTTCATCATAGGTACACTTCAACTTTAACAGACAAAATGAGGAAGAAAAATAAAAAAAATCACATTTGTAGGATTTTTAATTAATTAATTTGCAAATTACGGTGGAAAATAAGTATTTGGTCAATAACAAAAGTTTATCTCAATACTTTGTTATATACCCTTTGTTGGCAATGACAGAGGTCAAAGTTTTCTGTAAGTCTTCACGAGGTTTTCACACACTGTTGCTGGTATTTTGGCCCATTCCTCCATGCAGATATCCTCTAGAGCAGTGATGTTTTGGGGCTGTTGCTGGGCAACACGGACTTTCAACTCCCTCCAAAGATTTTCTATGGGGTTGAGATCTGGAGACTGGCTAGGCCACTCCAGGACCTTGAAATGCTTCTTACGAAGCCACTCCTTCGTTGCTCGGGCGGTGTGTTTGGGATCATTGTCATGCTGAAAGACCCTGCCACTTTTCATCTTCAATGCCCTTGCTGATGGAAGGAGGTTTTCACTCAAAATCTCACTATACATGGCCCCATTCATTCTTTCCTTTACACGGATCAGTCGTCCTGGTCCCTTTGCAGAAAAACAGCCCCAAAGCATTATGTTTTCACCCCCATGCTTCACAGTAGGTATGGTGTTCTTTGGATGCAACTCAGCATTCTTTGTCCTCCAAAGTTATATTTTGGTTTCATCTGACCATATGACATTCTCCCAATCTTCTTCTGGATCATCCAAATGCTCTCTAGCAAACTTCAGACGGGCCTTGACATGTACTGGCTTAAGCAGGGAGACACGTCTGGCACTGCAGGATTTGAGTCCCTGGCGGCGTAGTGTGTTACTGATGGTAGGCTTTGTTACTTTGGTCCCAGCTCTCTGCAGGTCATTTGTTCTGGAATTTTTGCTCACCTTTGTGATCATTTTGACCCCACGGGGTGAGATCTTGCGTGGAGCCCCAGATCGAGGGAGATTATCAGTGGTCTTGTATGTCTTCCATTTCCTAATAATTGCTCCCACAGTTGATTTCTTCAAACCAAGCTGCTTACCTATTGCAGATTCAGTCTTCCCAGCCTGGTGCAGGTCTACAATTTTGTTTCTGGTGTCCTTTGACAGCTTTTTGGTCTTGGCCATAGTGGAGTTTGGAGTGTGACTGTTTGAGGTTGTGGACAGGTGTCTTTTATACTGATAACAAGTTCAAACAGGTGCTATTAATACAGGTAACGAGTGGAGGACAGAGGAGCCTCTTAAAGAAGAAGTTACAGGTCTGTGAGAGCCAGAAATCTTGCTTGTTTGTAGGTGACCAAATACTTATTTTCCACCATAATTTGCAAATAAATTCATAAAAAATCCTACAATGTGATTTTCTGGATATTTTTTTTTTGAAGTTCAGGGACTTCGTTCAAGAACACAAGGTTGACTAAGAAAAGAAAAGCAGAACCTTACAACATGTAAACAATACGTGTCAATTAAATATAATTAGTGTCAGACAATAAATGCAATTATTTGCACAATAGTACAAATGTGTCTGCGAAAAACAGGCATGTAAACAAGAAACGTGTCTATGGAATAAAATGAAAGTGTCTAGTGTCTGACTCCTGAGATGTCTGTGGTCCCAGTCGTTCGGTCCCAGTCGTTTGGTCCCAGTCGTTCGGTCCCTATCCTCTTCTTGAAGTCATGCAGCTGGTGATCAAATTCCCCCCAGAGTTTTGCCAATAGTTCATCCATGAAATCTGCTACAGGTGCCAGGGCCCTGTAGAGGATGAAAAGAGGGGTGGAAATTAGAGGAGTGTCTGTGGAGAGCAGTGTGCATGGTGAGGAGAGGAGGAAAGAGGACAACAGAATATGGGAGAGGGTATCAGAGTAAAGGAGGAGAGTCTGAAATGATTTGCCTCTGGGACAAGCTGGTGGCTCGGTACATGACGTTCTCCAGATTTTGATTTGGAATGCCTTTGCAAGTGATGAGTCTTTAGCGCTTTTCTCCCTTCTTCTCACAGCCCTGCTACTACTTGTGGCATTGGTGAGGAGCAGGCCAGTGGAGTAGGTCTTGGAGGTGGGCCCTGGATAGAACTTCTAGGGTCAGGCATGGAGATTGTTTCCCAAACTGCACTGCAGCTCAGTGCGGCAGATGGGCTGGGGGCTGACGACCAGTCATTACTGGGGGCTGAGGTAGTGCTGGGGGCCGGTGAACAGGCAGTGCTGGGCAAAACCTAGTGCTGTCCCCATTCACTGGTGTTTGTACCTTCAAAAAAAAGTAGAGGGCAAACAACACCGCTCAAACATTTGCAACATTTTAACTAGCTGGACCTTTGACTTCGGTGTTACCAATGTGGGAAGCTTATGATTTACTATCTCTGACAAAATTATGTTTGATCAAAAAGATCTAAAGATCTTTAGCTTAGTTGATTTAGCTTGCTTCCTCTGCACAAGTATGCTGCTAGGCTAGCTAGCCAGCCAAGTATCTAGTGCTAGCTGACTAGCTATTGTTAGCAAACATGGCTACTGTTTTCGTCGACTACAGTAAAACATACTCTGGCGAAGACAGCATGTTGCTTTCCATCTTCCTAGGTGCCGAACAAGCCAGGGACATTTTTAGAGTAACCATTTCACCAGCATCTCCACTGGTTCTTTTCTTTACCCCACTTTTTCTAACAAGTGATTGGGTCGGACCCCACAATCTCCCTCCATGAATTGGCCTTTAAATGCTAGTCTTTATATAATAGATAGCTAGAATAGTAGAGGTGCAGGTACTTCCACATTGAGTGTCGGGCTGAATCGAGTAGAAGAAGAAGAAACCGGCGTCACCCCAACAGTTGAACAATCACAGACAAAGGGGCGTAGACTTTGGTTACCAAACTTCAGCTTGCCTCAAGACATTTATCGGGTGCAGGAAAAGCCGAAAAGAAACATGCCAAAACGAACAACAACATCAGGAAATGTAGTAATATATGTATTAACTGTTCTGTACTGTTTCGGATGGGTAGCATGCGGACGACGCCTTTACAGTGGAAGGTTTAACAAAGGAGTTCAGATTCACAGTCCTGTCACCTATCTCAGCCTGTGTTTTTTCAAGGTTGGTGATCCCCAGACAGGCAGACACACATGCATGTACATACACACACGTTTGTTTTATTCTCCTTGTGGGGACCAAACAATTTTCCTACTTTTACTATCCTTGTGAGGACGTCTGGTCCCCACAAGGATAGAAAAACCAAAAGAACACACACATCCTCAAGCTCACTCAATCCTGAGTGATTCTCTCTACAGATGTAAGATCTTAATTTGAGCCAGTTTGCTACACCAGGAAAATAACCCTGAAGCAACAGGAAATATGAATTATTGTGGATTATAATGAATTATTGTGTATAATAATTAATGGACAATTTTGTAGGTATTGATACAATTTCCGTAAGGGGAAATCAAGTCTGAAATTTCAAAGTGGAAATGACAAACTTCAGAAGCCTTTTTAAACCTCAAATACACTACATGTTTTACATTTCCTCCATTGCAGGAAAGCTGTCTTGCAACAGGAAGATCAAATTAAGATCCTACTTCTGTAAATGCTGTCCTATAATTATTTTAAATGTAGGATAGCAGCCTGAAACTTAAAGTGGTGACTTGTATCATACACCATCATTTCAGATTCATCTGACAGAAATGAACATGATATTAAGTATTGATCACTCTGTAACCCAGAAGTTTTTTTTTAAGTGCAACGATTTGACTGAAAGGAATGCATCTAGCTTGGGGGTTCGGGGCTGAACTTTTTTTTTAGACTACTGAGACATGGCTCTGCTGTGCATCTACAGTGCTTTCTTCTTTTTACATTTTGCCCTCCAGTGTTTCTTAACCATATGCCACACTTCTGCTTCTCTATCTCTTTGACTTTTCTTTTTTTCTCTCCCTCTTTCAACGTCTTCCCTCCAGAACTTGCATGGGCAGTAGTTAGTAAACAAAACAACATTGCGGGTTTGATTGAATGTCCCTCCCTGCTCCCTACTCCAGCTTCCTACGGCATCAGCATGACCACGACAACACTACCCTGAGCACAGAACCCTATTACTTCTGTTGCGAATCATTAGAGAAAAAATGCTCCTTGCACAATTACAGAGCAAGATCATGACAAAACTGCTGGTCAAGAATATTGTGTGTGAGCGTGTGCGTGAGGGAGTGCTGCTTGTGTGTATGTGTTGCGTGTGCTCGTGCGTGGGTGTTTGCGCTTGTGTCGGTGTCTGTGTGTTCATGTGTGCGTGCGCGCGCATGTGTGTGTACGTGCTCTTTCACTTTCTCTCTGTCGACTGACTTAATCGCCAGGCGTTTGTTGCGGTCCACACCTCTATTGTCAGGCATCAGAGCAGCCTGTTCTTTGTTGCCTTCGCGCTGCCACGGCCTGAATATTATTCTCTGGATGCATGTATAACCCATTCCTCTCCTAAAAGAGGAATACAACTAAAATATGCATGAACAGCCAGGAGTTTTTAGGAATTTATACATTTTTTGCACATCTTTTAGCTCCCACTGTCTGTGTGTGCGCTCGTTTGCGTGACAGGAAACAGGAAATGGATTAGGCTGTCTGATCAAAAACACTTTTTTGATGAATGGGTTAAATAATAGGCTATTTGTGTAGATAATCCTCTAAGAAAACAAATGGTCGAAACCTCATGTCGCCATCAGTTCTTACCCTTGTAGGATGGACAAAATTAGGCAGAGAAAAAAAGTGGTCAAAAATCTGGAAAATAGGATCACGTCAGCTAGGCTGGATGCTGTGCGAGAATTAAGGCTACCTGGCAGGTTTACCATTGAACTCGACATCTTTCTAATCAAATCCAGAGGACACAAAACAATGTAGAAGTACATAGAGGTAAAATAGATATCGATTTTGAGACATGACATGTAGTATTTTCATATTTGACTATACACAATTCATATTAAAGGTGCTACACATAGGATTTTGGGGAATTATTGCATTGTAATTTCAGAATATTTCCATAATGTCTACCACTAATAGTGGACTGATAGTGTTTCACAGTATTACTTACCCACCAGTGTTGTGATTGGCTGTGATATTCGCCTATTGATTTCTTCCACTGGAGGGGCATCTGTTTTCAACCTGGGAAAGCTATTCTGACTGTGGCTGTGTTATCTAGTGGAAATCGCTAATTTCCTGGTTGCTAAAGTTCCACACTGTTCACTCAATTTCAGTTTATGTGAGAAAACAAGCACTGAATAGTGTAGGGAATCACTGTACCATCTAAATTGCTTTGAAATATATTTTCAATCACAAAACAAAAAATATAGTTTTTACAGCTGTTTGAAGCTGGTGGACCAAAACCGAAAATAACTTTTATTTTGGTCCACTACCATCAAAAAGCTGAAAAAACAATATTTTTTGTTATATTTTTTGTTATCACAGCGATTTAGATGATACAATGATGTGTGCCTGCCATCCCCTATAAATACCTGGGCCATAGCATCATTTTCTCAAGACTCTTCCCGAAGCTACAAGGCAACTGACAGCTGGACTAGCATAGTCCCTAGCTCAGAGAACTGTGGTAACTTGAGTAACCTTCATTCTATTTTTCTTGAGGGATTATGCTAGTCATTCAATGGGATGACAATAACAGAGTAAGTAGGTTCTCGTAAGATACAGCCTAGAGCAACACATCACTATAGGTGCTCAGCCCAACCACAGGTTACTTTGTTAGGGCGGAAGACGACCAAGGGGCAGGACCTTTTGTAAGAAGGCAATATTAGTCCTAGACGATAACACTCATCACTAACAGACAAACCATGGAGCTCGCCAACTCTCTTGGTAGAGGCGATGGCCACCAGAAATGCTCTTAAGACAGAGATGTTTAAAGTCTATAGCATTGAAGGGCGGTCTGGATAGTTCTCCAAGAACCAGATCCAAAACCCATTCGGGAACTGAGGAGACTCCTGAGGGGCGTAATTGACGGACTCCCTTAAGAAATCTGGCCATAAGTGGGTGGCTTCCAAGCGGCCCATCCTGCTCTTTATCATGACATGATGAACTTGCTGCTGCATACACATTAAGTGTGGATGCAGCCCTGTCAGCATCAAACAAAGACCTTGAAAACTGGAGCAAGTTTCTGGAACAACCCCCTGCTCCCCACACCACACCACTGGCAGAACACACGCCACCTTGTGTCATAGGTTGACGTGGTGGAGGGGGCCCTGGCACTCTGTAAGATGTTAACAGAGGGCTCAAGATCTAAACCAGACCATTTCGCTGTTCAGTGAACATGCCCACAGCAGCAGGCAGGAGGGAATCACCTCTGCCTGTGACAATAGGTTCGGCCTCTGAGGTAGTTCCCATGCTGTCCCCGCTAGGAGTGCTCAACCAGTGGTGGCCCGCTTCATTCCTTGGACACAGTCAGACGAATATACCTGTTTTCCTTGGGATGGAAACCTTGAGCATTGAACTACATCTGCAGGGGTCTCAAGTGTAGGAGGCCCTGTGGGGTCAGAAGAGAGGCTACAGAGAGGAGACCCATCAGTCTCTGACACTGAAGAACAGTCACCTTCTGGTCTTGGACAAAAGGATTGAGATCTACAATTTTCTGGGCTCGCTCTTGGGTGAGGTGAGCCGTCATTGCAGACGAGTGGCTCCGCATGCACATGAACGTCACCGTTTGAGTGGGGACTAGGTGGCTTTTTTGCATGTTCATCCTGAGGACTAGCTCTGAGATGTGCTTCAGGAGAGATGTTTTGTCTGCTCCTGCCTGTTCTCGTGAATGAGCACAGATTAGCCATTCATCTAGGTAATTCAGTACCATCATCCCCTGTGATGTTAGGGGGGCTAGAGCGGCATGCATGCCTTCTGTGAATGTAGTTGGTGCCAAGGAGAGGAAGAAAGGTTGCACTTGGTACTCGTACGCCATGCCGTTGAAAGCAAAGCACAGGAACTTCCTGTAAGCCGGGTGGATCGGTACATGGAAGTAGTCATCTGTTAAGTTGACATTGCTGAACCACTGGCCTGTGCTAATATCCTGTAAGATGCGGGACAGAGATAGCATCTTGAAGAGGAGTGTTTTCAAGCACCGGTTGAAAAGCCTCAAGTCCTGGATGAGGCGAAAGCCACCCTCTTGGGGCTAGGAAATATAATCTATAGAACCCACTGTGCTGTTGTCTGATTGCATTCTTCTTCAGCAGGGAGGCAGTCTCCATCTGGAGAGCTTATCTTTTCAGGGGGTTGGCGGTTGTAGTTGACCAAACCCCTCTGGTGGCTAGCATCGGAAGTGGAGTTTGTACCGCTGTAATACTGTATCCAGCACAGAGGGGGACTCCACAGGCAGAAGCAACCAATGCCGGAGTCACACCCATCAGGACGACTGAGGAGGCCCGTCCTTCTATAGAGGGATGGTGCTTGTGGTGCCTCTGCCTGTGCTGATGGTGGTGCCACTGTTGACCTGGGGTCTGTTGACGTGGCTGATCAGGGCATTCCTGGTTAGGGGGAGGGCCCATGTGCCCTTTCAAGGCAGAGGAGAGCTGAGGTCTAGACTGCAATGGTCTTTGGGTAGGGTAATGGGGGGCAGGGGACCCAAGAAAAACTGCAGTCTTTCTGTCCTTCTGCAACTTGGCCTGGGGAAATGGGGAGGTCCATAAAGGGTTTCTTCACGGAGGTCGACATCTTTGTGTGTGAGAGCCAAAGCTGTCTGTGTTACAAGATGACCGTAGACAGGGGTTTTCCATTAGCACGTGACATCTCAGCATTTAAGAGGGAGAGGAGTATGGACACCTGAGTCATTTCAGCCATCTCAGGGTCACCGTTGATGGATAAGTGAGCTTTCAGACCATGCAGGTATGTCTGCAGCAGAGTGGTCGCATTCATAAGGCGAGCCACCATGGCCAAGGTCAGGAAGGTGTCCTTTAATTGGACATCAGCAGCCTGGTGAGGCCCCGGAGGACAGCAGGGAGACTTACCAATGATCTCCTTGTCTATGAGGACCATGGCCGCAACAATGGGGTCCATGACAGGGTATTCATCCAGTCCCAACTCCTCGGGGGAAGCCATGAAGTTCCATGGTTTGAATTGGCTTGAGACATGGAACCTTGAGTTCACATTATCCCAAGTTCCATGGCTTGCCTTGGCTTGAGACATGGAACCTTGAGTTCACATTAGCCCAAGTCTGACACAGTTCCTTGGGGAACTCGGGGCACTGAGGTATGTACACTCGGCCCGGTCTGCTGTTAAGGTCTGGTTTAATATCCAGAGCTTACAAAACCCTAGAGGAGAGCTGCTGCATACAGTGTGAACTGCAGAGGTGGGTGCTTCACTCTCAGCCCTCTCTGAGAACATGGATCGCTGACCCAGAACTGGCCTCAGAGGTCTCTTCGTCTAGGTCATTACCAGGAAAGATGGAGATAGCATCAGGATCCTGTCTTCAGTCTTCAACGGAGCCTGTCAGGCTGAGAGAGTGGAGATAGGAAGACAGAGAGGCTGCCTGGGCCTCCAACTCATCCAGAGTAGGTCCCCTGTCCTTCTTGGACTGCTTGGTGGGCGGGCCGCTGCTGAGCAGGGTTGTTTACGCTTGAGACCGCTCCCGGAGCCTCTAGTGTTTGTCTCCCTCATCATAGCTAATCGTGAATCGCATAGACGTGGGCCAAGAATAGCACTATCCATGCAGTTGAAGGGGGACTCCACAGCCTAAATGGCATGCTCTAAACCCAGGCACATCAAACAGGTGGGATGGGCATCAGCCAAAGCCAAGCCAGCACTGCATTTATCGCAGTAGTATGGCATGGTGGATAATCTTCTCTATGTTTAGACAGAAGCAGAAATACAGATATGTCTTATAGAACAGATTATTTTTTAACACCCCTTTAATACTACACCAGGTGTAAGTATAAAGTAGTTCTGTTCTCAGGGCAATATGTGAATTAAGTAATAATATATTCTATGGGTATCAAAATATATTAGGGAAATTCCACTGACAATCCCCAAAAGGTATGGATGTGAGGAGCCAGACTCAATTGACACAGTGACTGACTGTGTGAGGAGGGGTCTTTAAGAACAGACTGGCATGTGAAATTAGTGAGAGGCATGTGCTCTGAATCTCACTCTGCCACCGGCTACAGCTCGAGCCAGTAATGGGACTTTGCAAGCTAGTATGCGAAGACTGGACATTGAGGTGCGACTCGGCAATCACCCGTCCTACTTCTGGAAAGAAACATATTTAGCTACAGCTAGATAACACACAGTCTCCCCTCGCCTGGTTAGGCGCGATACCCAGCCTGAATCTTCAGAGAGAAGAGGCTAGCGTCCAGCTGAAGTGAACAAGCAACATGTAACGCAATTAGCCAGGAGGCTAACCAGTGGACAGAAACAGACAAGACAACAAAGCCATGTGCAGTGTACAGGTTGGCCCAACCCGTTCACCCTACTTCGTAGCACGGTGTCGACCTGTAAGAAAAAACTGAACCGGCTTCAAAACACTGCAGAGCAGTGTACTCCAAACACTCAGTGAACAACTCACTTAAAGAGTCTTCTACATTCACTTCTCGCTCACTTCTGGTTGCTGAAGGAAGAAAACAGGAAGTGATGCTAGGCGCCCTGGTATTTACAGGGGGTGGAGGGCATGCGCATCACTCCCGTGCCATAGAATTACTCTGAAATTAATCTTTATATCCCATTGATTGACTAGCATAGTCCCTCAAGTGAAATAGAACTGGGCTACATAATTGGGACAATGCCAAATAGCGAAGCTTCTGCGGTGGTGTTCAAATGTAGACTAAGTAGTTTTTGTTCTCCTTGCATTGATTATTGCATCATAGGCTACATCTTTGAAAACAGAAGGAGCTTCTTTTTTTCTACCAAAGTGAAGTTCTGTTTTCTCATTGAAAGTGTTTATTGTTCTCTTGGCCTTCGTCAGAGCTTTTAAACCATATTTTTATTTGTGAATATGTCGGCACCGGGGACACGGGATGTTTCGACACCGGGGACACGGGATGTGTCGGCACCGGGGACGCGGGATGTGTCGGCACCGGGGACGCGGGATGTGTCGGCACCGGGGACGCGGGATGTGTCGGCACCGGGGACGCGGGATGTGTCGGCACCGGGGACGCGGGATGTGTCGGCACCGGGGACACGGGATGTGTCGGCACCGGGGACACGGGATGTGTCGGCACCGGGGACACGGGATGTGTCGGCACCGGGGAAACGGGATGTGTCGGCACCGGGGAAACGGGATGTGTCGGCACCGGGGACACGGGATGTGTCGGCACCGGGGACACGGGATGTGTCGGCACCGGGGACGCGGGATGTGTCGGCACCGGGGACACGGGATGTGTCGGCACCGGGGACACGGGATGTTTCGACACCGGGGACACGGGATGTGTCGGCACCGGGGACGCGGGATGTGTCGGCACCGGGGACGCGGGATGTGTCGGCACCGGGGACGCGGGATGTGTCGGCACCGGGGACACGGGATGTGTCGGCACCGGTGTGTCGGCACCGGGGACACGGGATTTGTTGGCACCGGGGAAACGGGATGTGTCGGCACCGGGGACACGGGATGTGTCGGCACCGGGGACACGGGATGTGTCGGCACACGGGATGTGTCGGCACCGGAGAAACGGGATGTGTCGGCACCGGGAACACGGGATGTGTCGGCACCGGGGACACGGGATGTGTCGGCACCGGGGACACGGGATGTGTCGGCACCGGGGACACGGGATGTGTCGTCACCGGGGACGCGGGATGTGTCGGCACCGGGGAAACGAGATGTGTCGGCACCGGGGAAACGGGATGTGTCGTCACCGGGGACGCGGGATGTGTCGGCACCGGGGACACGGGATGTGTCGTCACCGGGGACGCGGGATGTGTCGGCACCGGGGAAACGAGATGTGTCGGCACCGGGGAAACGGGATGTGTCGTCACCGGGGACGCGGGATGTGTCGGCACCGGGGACACGGGATGTGTCGGCACCGGGGACACGGGATGTGGCTGCGTTATTGATGTCATGTTAATCAGGGTTTTTGATTTGAACGTATGGATTGTTTTAGTTTTGTAGGCTAAGTTACCTATTTCATTATTTACTTTATGGAACAAACCTTAGCAGTCATCCTGATCTCGTTCCCAATGATCAGTGCTTTAGTATGAAATGTTTTGGTGTGTATACAAGGCTATTTGATTCAAGTTATATATGTTACAGCACTTTGGTTTCACTAATAAATACAGTATTGTCTGTTTATGTCTCCAGTCCTTTTTAAATAGGTATAGGTCGAATGTAATAGTCTGCCAATAACCAGCCTCAGTAGGTCTATAACTCCATTCCTATTCTACTCAGAGTTTAGAGAAATTGGAAATGAGGCTCTTTAATGCGATGCATGTCTGTTGAATTTGGAACTCGACCACGCCCCACCTACTCAGCCATTCAGGACCTACTACTGCGTTGCAGCCATGGCATACTGCATACTTTTCACTAAACTATACATGCTAAATAGTATGCAACGATGAGTACATAGTATGCAGTTTATGTATATAGTACGCTCTCTGTCCCTTCCTTCTGTCAACATGTCCTATTTCCTGTGAAGTAAGTGTGTGTGTGTGTGTGTGTGTGTGTGTACGTGTGTGTATGAGCGGTGCTTGAGTGGAACAAGCCATCTGCTCCATAATGCGGTAATTAGCAACAAAAAAAATTGAATGCCGTCATCCCCCCTCCCTGAAATGTTGTCAGCAACCCCTCAGTTGCCATGGGACGTCGCTGGGGTAACCTTGTCGCTAGGTTGCAACGTTCCTTTTGATTTTCTGTTGTTCCGTGTCCTGGTGGAGAGAGTTCTGTTCACAGTTCCATGCGCTGTCTGTCTGTCTGTCTGTCTGCCTGTCTGCCTGTCTGCCTGCCTGTCTGTCTGTCTGTCTGTCTGTCTGTCTGTCTGTCTGTCTGTCTGTCCGTCCGCTCGACTGAACTGAAATGTGAATTCACTGGGGCAGAAAGCATGACAGGCTCAGAAATAAAAAGGAACATGACATTTTTACCCAAACACAAATTTGCTCAGGAACCCCTTAGTCCTCATCTCCTCTTAGAAGATCTACATCTAAGAGATAGACCCCCTTTACCTGAACAAATCTCAAGCCCCCCTCAGTCCCATCTGCCTTTCTTTCTCCACCTGCTAACTCCTTCTCTCCCCCTCTCTTTGTCTCAGGGCTGATTCTCTCCAATATCATGTTAGATCTGCCTGTGTATTAGAGACAGTGATAACTCAAATGTCTCCTTCTTCTTTTATATTCCTCCAATGTAAAAATATAGTTTGTTGTCATTTGAGGCCGGTGTAAAAGTGAATCACAGAAACCAATCGGTCACGCCTATGGGTCATAGACGTCAATGACTTTCATATGAGAATGGTTTAAGGCATAGAGAGAATGTGAACCAGAGGTTTCACTCTACAGACTGATGGTTCAGAAATAATTCTTAATGCAACTGGGTTGTTGACAGATAAGACAGGGTTTGAAGAGAGGGCAGACAGAGGCAGGTGATCTGGATGGCTCAGTATGTGTGTGTGTGTGTGTGTGTGTGTGTGTGTGTGTGTGTGTGTGTGTGTTGTTGGAGTTGAGCATTATGGTGTGAAAGACAGTGATGCCAATCCAACTCCAAACCCCACTGTTTTCCTTGTATTCATATCTCTCTCTTTCTCTCTGTCTCTCCTCTCCCTCTCCCTGCAGCCTCCTTTGGAAACATCTCTTAGCTCATCCCTCCGTCCGTTTGGCAGCCCTCACTCTCCTCTGCTATTTCCAGTAGCCATGGAAGGACCTGCTCACTCCAGATATGTGAACGCAGAATAGGGCTGTGAGAGGAGGGAAGAAAGGAGGGGAGAGAGGACAGAAAAGAAGAGAGAAGAGGAGTCTTTAGACTACATGCCAAACACACTGAAGGAGGTTTCCCATTCAACAAGGCCAAACTGGTTTAAATGATGAGAGAGAGAGAGAGAGAGAGAGAGAGAGAGAGAGAGGTGCTGAATACAAGGGCACACACTGTAACATAGATATAAGATGTTTGAAAGGATATTGACAATGTAGACCAATGAGATCTTAACTACAACAGATTCCCTCCTTTCTGGTTTATTGTTTTGTTTTGGGGTGTAGAGAGGAGTATTGTTACTGATCAATTACTGTAGTTCATTATGGTGGCTGCATTACTCCAAGGTTGGTGGAAAGCAAATGCAGCAAACTACTGAATGTCAATGTCTCTGTATCATACTCACATCACCACCCGACTGTTCACAATGTTTCTTTTCCTCTCAGGATTTTCATTTTGGAATATGTATTTATAGTTTTGATAGCTCTAATTCATACAGTATAAAGTATATATACTCTTGCCTTCATTAGCACCCTCTCCCCATAGCACATTCTCTTCCTTTAATCTCTTTTATAAAGCCTTGTCTTCACAATGTACAGAATGTCACCCCCCAAATCATGTCTTTGTACTGTAAATGAACCATGTCTATGACAAACATACACAGAACCAGTCAAAAATTGGGACACACCTACTCATTCAAGGGTTTTTCTTTATTTTTACTATTTTTACATTGTAGAATATTGGTGAAGACATCAAAACTATGAAATGACACATGAAAAAATGTAGAAACCAACAAATCTAAATATATTTTCTAATTTGGATTCTTGAAAGTAGCCACCCTTTTCCTTAATGACAGCTTTAAACACTCTTGGCATTCTTTCATCCAGCTTCATGACGAATGCTTTTCCAACAGTCTTGAAGGAGTTCCCACATATGCTGAGCACCTGTTGGCTGTTTTCCTGTCACTCTGCGGTCCAACTCATCCCAAACCATCTCAATTGGGTTGAGGTCGGGTGATTGTGGAGGCCAGGTCATCTGATACAGCACTCCATCACCCTTCTTCTTGGTCAAATAGCCCTTACACAGCCTGGAGGTGTGTTGGGTATTGTCCTGTTGAAAACATATTATAGTCCCACTAAGTGCAAACCAGATGGGATGGTATATCTCTGCAGAATGCTGTGGTAGCCATGCTGGTTAAGTGTGCCTTGAATTCGAAATAAATCACTGACAATGTCACCAGCAAAGCCCCCCACACCATCACACCTCCTCCTCCACCTCCATACTTCACGGTGGGAACCACACATGCGGAGATCCTCCGTTCACCTGCTCTGTGTCTCACAAAGACACAGTGTTTATTTGGGCTGTAAGCTGAGGTGCAGTTAACTCTAATGAACTTATCCTATGCAGCAGAGGTAACTCTGGGTCTTCCTTTCCGAGCCAGTTTCATCATAGCGCTTGATGGTTTTTACGACTACACTTGAAGAAACTTTAAAAGTTATTGAAATGTTCTGGACTAACGGACCGTCAAGTCTTAAAGTAATGATGGACTGTCTTTTCTCTTTGCTTATTTGAGCTGTTCTTGTCGTAATATGGACTTGATCTTTTACCGAATAGGGCCATCTTCTGTATACCACCCCTACCTTGTCACAACACAACTGATTGGATCAAACGCATTAACGAAAGAAATTCCACAAATGTACTTTTAACAAGGCAAACCTGTTAATTGAAATGCTTTCTAGGTAAATACCTCATGAAGCTGGTTGAGAGAATGCCAAGAGTGTGTAAAGTTGTCATCAAGCCAAAGGGTGGCTACTTTGAAGAATCTCAAATATAAAATATATTTTGATTTGTTTAACACTTTTTTGGTTACTGCATGATTCCATATGTGTTATTTCATAGTTTATGTCTTCCCTATTATTCTACAATCTAGAAAATAGTAAAAATAAAGAAAAACCCTTGAATGAGTAGGTGTATCCAAACTTTTGACTGGCACTGTATATTATTTGAACGTTCTAGAGGAACATAAGCTGTAGACCTGAATATAATGTAGACCTATACCTTTAGCATTTTATAAACAGAGGATTTTGATAGGTCATGCTATGACAGATGTTTGCTGTGATTGTTTCTGCCCTAGCTGTATTTGATAAAGCAATAATCAGAGATGTAGCTGGCCAAAAGCAATGGTTATATTCTACTAGTATGAGTCAAATGCCTACATCTCCCATGATGCAGTAGAAGTATACTGTAGTTACAACTCCATTGTGTAAAAATAATCAATTTTTGTGTGTTTCTCATAACACCAGAAGTGCACAACTCCAGTTCTCGAGGGCTCCTATCCTGCTGGTCTCTCTCTCTCTCTCTCTCTCTTTCTCTCTTTCTCTCTCTCTCTCATTGATCAGTTAGTGTAACTAATTGACTATAGATTCCACACACCTGGTAGCCCAAGGAATCAACTTGTCATTGAAAGGGAGCATATGGTGTATACTGTTCGCCCTGGAGGACTGAAGCTATGCACCTCCACCCTACACCATGTCTCTCATTGATAGCTATACATATTACAGAGATTATTGAGAGGAACCAGACCAGCTGCCTGCTATTACTGTCACACTGTGAATCCAGACACCTTTACTGTGCTTCATAAACATACCAGAAATCACATACTCAGCATGAGCGTAACTAAAGATCCTCTGAAGAAAGCAACATGGGCCAATACACAGGTAACTGACAAAATGAAGGAAATGCTTGAGTAAATGAGAGATACAAAGTATATTTGAAAGCAGGTGCTTCCACAAAGGTGTGGTTCCTGAGTTAATTGAGCAATTAACATCTCATCATGCTTAGGTGTCATGTATACAAATCCTCAGTTGACCGTTACTTCGGCTACCATGGCTAGAAGGAAAGATCTCAGTGAGTCTCAAATGAGCATAGGGGGTTTAAAGTGTGTGTGTGTGTGTGTGTGTGTGTGTGTCAGTCACCAGATCTCAACCCAATTGAACACTTGTGGTAGATTCTGGAGCGGCGCCTGAGACAGCGTTTTCCACTATCAACAAAACACCAAATTTCTCCTGGAAGAATGGTGTCACATCCCTCTACTAGAGTTCCAGACAATCTATGCCAAGGCACATTGAAGCTATCCTGGTGGCTGGTGATGCCCCAACCATGCAACTTCATCTCACACTTTCACTTTGAGATTTGACGTAATTGGATGAATGTCAATGTTTTTTGACCCATTTATTCCCAACACTCTATTTGACACTTTATTTAGGTGTTTCCTTTATTTCGACAGTTACATGTACAGTATGTGTTTTTGTTTCATTACGAAAATGAAGGTTACATTTTCAGAATTGATGTTGAAGGGGAGCAGGTCTTCTATGGTTGAGCATAGAACTATTCTGGGGAACAGGCTACCCACTGGGCACACATGTTGAATCAACGTTGTTTCCATGTCATTTCAATTAAATTACTTTGAACCAACGTGGAATAGACGTTGAATTGACATCTGTAACCAGTGGGAAGGCTCCCATCCTTTCCTCCCTTCCCGCCCTCAATCCCTCCCTCTACCCCTCCCTCAATCCCTCCATCTATCCCTCCCTCTATCCCTCCCGCTATCCCTCCCTCTATCCCTCCCTCTACCCCTCCCTCTATCCCTCCCTCTACCCCTCCCTCTACCCCTCCCTCTACCCCTCCCTCTATCCCTCCCTCTATCCCTCCCTCTACCCCTCCCTCTATCCCTCCCTCTACCCCTCCCTCTACCCCTCCCTCTATCCCTCCCGCTATCCCTCCCTCTATCCCTCCCTCTATCCCTCCCTCTATCCCTCCCTCTACCCCTCCCTCTATCCCTCCCTCAATCCTCCCTCTACCCCTCCCTCAATCCCTCCATCTACCCCTCCCTCTATCCCTTCCTCTATCCCTCTCTCTATCCCTCCCTATCTCTATCCCTCTCTCTATCCCTCCCTATCTCTATCCCTCCCTCTACCCCTCACTATCCCTCTCGCTATCCCTCCCTATCTCTATCCCTCCCTCTACCCCTCCCTCTATCCCTCCCTCTACCCCTCCCTCTATCCCTCCCGCTATCCCTCCCTCTATCCCTCCCTCTATCCCTCCCTCTATCCCTCCCGCTATCCCTCCCTCTACCCCTCCCTCTATCCCTCCCTCTACCCCTCCCTCTATCCCTCCCTCTACCCCTCCCTCTACCCCTCCCTCTATCCCTCCCGCTATCCCTCCCTCTATCCCTCCCTCTATCCCTCCCTCTATCCCTCCCTCTATCCCTCCCGCTATCCCTCCCTCTATCCCTCCCTCTACCCCTCCCTCTATCCCTCCCTCTACCCCTCCCTCTACCCCTCCCTCTACCCCTCCATCTAACCCTCCCTCTACCCCTCCCTCTATCCCTCCCTCTACCCCTCCCTCTAACCCTCCCTCTATCCCTCCCTCTACCCCTCCCTCTACCCCTCCCTCTATCCCTCCCTCTATCCCTCCCTCTATCCCTCCCTCTATCCCTCCCTCTACCCCTCCCTCTATCCCTCCCTTCAGTTGACAAGGACTGTCTGAATGAGGAAACAACTTGACTGTTAAGTGGAAAATACACTGTTATACATTTGTAGATGTGTACAGACACTTCTATTATTTGTTTGTTTACTTTTTCAGATCAAGGATGGGGTTTGTTTGTTTTCGATATGTTAAGGAAAAGGGTTTTAAAGATATGATTATTTACTTGCTGTACAGATGTTAAGAAGAGATATGGAATATGGAGAATCTTTTTTAAATAAAGTAATGCATATTCATGAGATGTATGTTGCTTATCATAATATAACAGTCACGCAATTGCAGCTACACATACCTTCACATATACACACCTTCTCTCAACCATTGGTGCTGTGGACCGAATAAGAGGTCGGTAAGTGGCTGAAGAAACACACAACTATCTGACCTACGTAGAAGCCTTCTCCCACCATGCTATCACAGGTAGTGTAACACACACACTTTCTCTCTGTTTTTGGTGCAGCTGTGGCTGTCTGTGTTAGGGATTGGTGCAGGGAAGCTGGTTAATTAATACTCTCCCCCTCAATGATCTTTGTGTCTCTATGCTCTGTTCTAATCTCTCCCTGGTCCTTGTTCTCCATCAAACACACACTCACACATCCCTCTTTCTTCTCCCCAGGCCCGACCTCAATTGAGTGCAGTCCTGCTTTTGTTGAAGCAGAGCGAAACAGATTCACTTCTGCAGTCCTCTTCCCTAAACCACAACAGCACTCTCAGATAAACTGCTTTGGTCGTGACCGCAGGACTCTAACCTCTCTACCTTACCTTCTACACTTTCTCTCTTTTAACTAAAGGATCGGTGGGTCCCCCGCAGGACGGTTGAGCTAACGTAGGCTAATGCGATTAGCCCGAGGTTGTAAGTAACAAGAACATTTCCCAGGACATAGACATATCTGATATGGGCAGAAAGAATAAATTCTTGTTAATCTAACTGCACTGTCCAATTTACAGTAGCTATTACAGTGAAATAATACCATGTTATTGTTTGAGGAGAGTGCACAGTTATGAACTTGAAAAAGCATTAATACATGAATTAGGCACATTTGGTGAGTCTTGATACAACATTTTGAACAGAAATGCAATGGTTCATTGGATCAGTCTAAATCTTTGCACATACACTGCTGCCATTTGGTGGCCAAAATCTAAATTGTAACTGGGCTGGAATATGGCCTTTCTCTTGCATTTCAAAGATGATACCAACAAAATACCAACAAAAAAAAATACCAACAAAATGCATGTTTTTTTCTTTGCATTATCTTTTACCAGATCTAATGTGTTATATTCTCCTACATTAATTTCACATTTCCACAAACTTCAAAGTGTTTCCTTTCAAATGGTATCAAGAATATGCATATCCTTGCATCAGGTCATGAGCTACAGGCAGTTAGATTTGGGCATGTCATTTTAGGTGAAAATTGAAAAAAAGGGCTAATCCTACTGTTCTTTCTGCTGGAGAGACAGGGCACTGAGAGAATAAATACTCCTGAATTGTGTTATTAACGTGTTGTTTCTGCTGGAGAGACAGGGCACTGAGAGAATAAATACTCATGAGTTGTGTTATTAACGTGTTGTTTCTGCTGGAGAGACAGGGCACTGAGAGAATAAATACTCCTGAGTTGTGTTATTAACGTGTTGTTTCTGCTGGAGTGACAGGGCACTGAAATAATAAATACTCCTGAATTGTGTTATTAACTCTCTCTTTTAACTCTTACCTCTTCTAACTCTCTCTTTTAACCCTCCTTCTAACTATCTCTTTTAACTCTATCTTTTAATTCTCTATTTTTTAAATCTCTCTCTCTTCTTACTCTCTCTCTTAGCTCTCTTTTTTTTTAAACTCTTATCTCTTCTAACTCTCTCTTAACTCTTATCTCTTCTAACTATCTCTTTTAACTCTCTCTTCTAACTTTCTCTTTTAATTCTCACTCTCTTTTAACTCTTCTCTTTTAACTCTCTATCTCTTTTAACTCTCTCTATTAGCTCTCTTTAAAAAAAACTCTTATCTCTTCTAACTCTCTCTTTTAACTCTTATCTCTTCTAACTCTTCTAACTCTTCTTATCTCTTCTAACTCTTCTTGTTTTTCAATCAACCAACAAAACACATTCCACATTCACAGATGTGACAGGCTTAAAAAAATAAAATGTCAAAAAATATAATAATAATACATTTGAAAAAATAAAAAAATAAAATACAATTAAAATGAAAGATTAAAGTCAAATAAAAACACTTAATCTGTTTTCATTCTATGGAGTCTCAAAGGAGTATAATAACATTTGTAAAAAAAATTGTAATTAGATTCTTTCATTTTTACATTGGTAGAGGAGCAGTCGCAAACCTCCGCCCATAACTCATCACTGATAGTCAGACCAAGGTCCTTTTCCCAGATTATTTTCAAAGGAGTAAAGGAGGAGCCTCCTTTCTCAGAAAGGAGTCTATAGATATAAGATATTTTGCCTTTAATGGATTGTGCTGTGACAAGAAGGGTTTCAACTTCATTCAACTGAGTTCTAAAACTCCTCTTGGAGGTAAATGAAGAAATTACATGTCTAATTTGAAGATATTTTTAAAAAAAATGGGATCTTGGCACATCGAATTCACTGCAGAGCTCTTGAAAGGATTTCAGTGTAGTGGTTTTCTGATGAAATAGGTCTGAAAAGGTCCTGATTCCTAGAGTATGCCAAAGATTAAAGTTGGCATCCCTCAGGGCTTTTGGCAAGTCTGGGTTGCCTACTATAGGTGAGTGAGAACATGTTTGGGAGGAAATGTCTCTCTCTCTCTTTTAACTCTATCTCTTCTTACTCTCTCTCTTAGATCTCTTTTTTAACTCGTATCTCTTCTAACTCTCTCTTTTAACTCTATCTTGTAACTCTTATCTCTTCTAACTCTCTCTTTTAACTTGTCTTTTAACTCTCTCTATTTTAAATCTCTCTTAACTCTCTCTCCTCTTACACTCTCTCTTAGCTCTTTTTAAAAACTATCTCTTCTAACTCTCGCTTCTAACTATCGTTTAACTCTCTCTCTTTTAACTCTATTTTAACTCTCTCTCACTCTTGCTCTGCCTCTGTTTCTCAGCCTCTCTCTACCTTTGTAGATCTGTCTCTCCTTATCTCCCTCTATCTGCCGCTCCCTTTATCTTTCTTGATCTTCCTCTCCCTCTATCTTCCTCTGTTTTTCTCTTTCTCTGCAACTGGCTTCACACTGTCTATGGTGAGATAGACCATTATTGAAGAAAGTCGGGGCAGTTGGCTAGGACAAATTAGATAGGACAATTAGATGGCCATTATTTAATATTCCTCTATTTTCACTTCTCCTTTCTCTGGTAACGGTCTGGTGAGGTCTCTCTCTATTCCTCCTTCTGCCCCTGTTCTGTTGTCTGGTGCCCTAGGGAGAGATGTTTACACAGAAAATAGAAGCAGAGAGTGGTAGAGGAAAAATTGATAGAATAGAGAGATATACAAAAGGATTGGAATAGATGGAGATGAAAAGAGAGAAAACAGGATGGACAGAAACATTTAAATGAGAAACAGAGGAAGTGAGGGAGGGAGAAAGGAAAAATCAGAGATGGAGAGGGAGGGAGGACGTCACACCTGTCCAAACGAAGCGTGTCTGGCACCTTGCACCTGCGCCCCCACCTGTCACTCAGTGGCTGAGTCATGTTAGTGAATACTAAGCAGTTTATCCTGCCACCATCCTGCCTCGCTGGCTGTCTGGCTTACTGCTGGGAGACAATTACTGGGTGATACCAAGCATCTCCCTGCCTAATTACATGTAAATCTTTATCATATGGATGGTTCTATGGTAAACAGGTCCTGTCAGCTATGTGACGTCTCATTATGGGTGGAAAGGTAGAGGTGATAGAGTGCAGGCAGTTAGGGAGAAGGACTCTAAGTGTTTATAACCTCAGCTTATGTGTTATTTTCTCTCCCTATCTCTCTTTCTTATTCCATCCTTTCTTATTTCTCTCTCTCTCTCTCTCCTCAGATATAAATGAGCTTAGTGATGCCCAAGGAGGTTTGGAGGTCTGTGTTTCTTAAACAGTGGCTTCTAAATCATGGTTGCTATTCTTTAATCCCACAACACGTTCTCACTTCTCTTTCTGCCTCTGTCACACAGAAGGACTGAGTATCCATTTGAAACCTCATTGCTTGACGCCACATGCAGAGTAGAACACAGTTTCCCTCTAGTTGCCAGGTTGGCCACCTGACAGCTTTTATTAACTATTAACCAGGCTTGTGCCTGCTCAGCAGAGAAAGAGAGGAGTAAATCACTGTAAGGGATTCATGGTCTGTCAACCAGGATCCTGCAATAACCATTCAGTTAGGTTACATTAGAACACAGAGCAGGGGAACAGTAGGACGTAGCTCCATACACTGGGATAGTACTGTTGCTCCGAGGAATTTATTGACTGCCATCAACCTGTGGTCTAATATTTTGTAAGAGAGGAAGAAGATTGATGAGCAGGGTCTACCCTCCCCATTTATTTGAGATTGAGTCCTGCGGATTTCTCCTAATGTGTCTGTGGGATATACTCATCTGGGGTCATTTTTTTGCCACTTCAATCCCCAAAGATTAGGTCTTTTTTTTTTGTCTCCTCTGCTATATTCTAATGGGAAACACCATCAATGTGTTTATCTCAAACTGCAAACCGAGATCCTACCCCAGCACTTTGAAACAGTATTTAAAAACTAGGTACCAGGGTACTTTCAGTAACTGGCGACTAGGCCTACTCAGTGGACAGCCATCAATAAGGACACATGTTTTCCAGTGGTCATATGACAATGTAGCCGACTATATTTCAGTCTTACAGAACCCAGTAGTGAGGCAACACTTCCATCTACTGGATATCTAATGTATGAACATTTCATGTGAGGGGTAGATAAAAAATGTTTTTAATAATTATCTTGGAGCAGTTAGAGAATCTGAATGTAGCTCCCCACTGTGAAGCTCTAATGCAATGGATGAATAGCAGGTGAAAAGGTGGCAGGTTTTGGTCATGTTATCTGTCCCTCTACAAACCATTTCTAATCAGCTGAGAGGAAGGCTGCATTCACACAGGCAGCCAAATTCTGATATTATTTTTCCACTAATTGATCTTTTGACCAATCACGTCAGAACTTTCGCAAAAGACCAATTCGTTTAAAAAATATTTTCTGAATTAGGCCGCCTGTCTAAACGCAGCCAAAGAGAAACAGAGAAGGAATATATATATACATATATATATATACATATATATTTTTAGAGAAGGAAATGGGATTAAAGAAATTAAAACTGCATCCTTAATCATTCCCTCCTTGACGTAGGCCTAACATAACTGATCTAATGTAATTGGACAAGTGAAAGCAAGGGCACCACCATATTGCTTTCACTGTCCAGTCATGTCTCATCAGTAACTACTTCAGAGTGGTCGAAAGGAAGGATACATTTTATATACTGTACCTTGCTTGGGCTCTGACGTTGCCGGGCCCTAAAATGAGTACACCCTGCCCTCTTCTGGTGGTTTAGGGGAACAGCCAGTGTACATGGTTTACGTCATTGTTTCTGATGATTTCCACTTATAAAAAATATTAGGTCATGCTGACTGGCACCAATCACATCTGAGAGAGTCTCCTCTGGTTGTGTGAGCCCACTGTAAGTGGCTATGATTCAGTGGCTGCATGAGTGAGGGCCACGTGTTATACATATCATATCAGAGTATAATGGGGAACATTTAGCTGCTCTTGCAGAAGCTTGCTGATTTAGTAATAGCAATAATAATAATTCATTAGTGGGCAAAATAAGAGAAACTTTCAAAACAAGTGACCTTGGTTCTCGACATTGCATTAGCCTTCACTGTGTTGGAATAAAATGACAGATCAGCAATGCCCAACCATAACAGTCTACATCATCTAACAACCTATTTAACATCCCATATTAAATCGATTGATCCGTTTCTGATAGAGCAGAATAGGTAGCCTATAGCCGATTCTACTCTGCCCCAGCGTCACTATGCAAGTTTCGATTGCTATAGTCTACGAGTGGACTATTATTTGGATTGCCTTGGACTGGCATGAAATCGACGAAACAGCACAACGACAATTGACAATCTAAGGCTGTGCGCAGTTGACTCCCTGAATATTAACGATAAAGGTCGGATGATAATTTAGTAGCCTAACATTACCAGATTAAAACGTTTAGTGAGGCTGTTTTTAAGAATTTATCCTAACCCTTTTTCGTCATGACCACACGGCGTTACATCGGATGAGCCTCATCAAACCGTCAGTTTGGTATCGATACAAAATCGGGTTTATTAGGCAAAAACCCCGAATATTATTTGCGCGATAAAAAATAATAATAACGCGAGAGTTTGCAAGTTGCCAGAAGACTGTAGTTGCAGCTGTCAAAGGAAGAGTGGATACGCGCATGACTCAACACACATTACTGTAGCCTATTACTGTACACGGCCGCGAAGATAATTTCCGTATAAAACCCGAAATAATCCCGAGGTAAGGAACCGCAGACTGCACCGAAAGCGACCGAGGTCGAATCTTTTAATTCCTTTTTTCCTCTGGTTCATTTTCTTTTACTCTAACCAACTCGCTTGCAGCTGTTGAAAATTACTGCACTAAACATATTTTTGTGACTCCCTTTAGCTCCAGCCATTGCAAGGATTTTTTTTTTTACTCCTCCTTCATATTAAAGTCGCCATTTTGCTTCACTGCCTATATAAAACCTTCTTGTATTTTAATGTTTTCTTCAAGGAGTCGGAGACGTCTCTATCTTTCCTGCGTGTCTCCTGATATTCACATTTCTTGAGTTTTCCAACGAGACGATTGAGATTAAAGAAGTGCCTCGTGGTTGCCATATTAATGCACGAAAGGGGGAAAAGTGGATGCTGGAAATAAGGTGAACGTCTTTAGGATTTTAATTGGCATCTCCTTTCCCCCCCTCCTCCTCCCTCTTCCTCATCTTCTTCATCTCTCCTCGTCTTTCCTCGGATTCAAAACGAGGACTAGGCGCGTGGCTAACGACCGTGACGACTGTCAGTCCGTCTCCATCGAAGCCCCCGACCAGACCCGCTTGGAACAGCAGGTGTGATGGCCATGTAAGACCGGGAAAGGCGCATATACCGCGCGAGGTGTAGCCCTACCGCCTGACCCCCACGTGGGTGACCCCGGCCACCCGGCGGCTCGTGTTGGGTGACTCCCGACATTGCAGGTAGGTGTGGCCTTCTAGAACCCCATGTCCCTATTATTAATCAACGGCACAGTAAACATTGTAGCCAGCAGCATTCGAATGCACCAATGTAGCAATCGAAACAGTCCACAAACAATGTTGCTGCAATGTAACCATCTTCAATTAGAGGAGACAGAAGCAAGTCAAACTGCTGTTGCAGCCTATGTGACCTAGGAGGTGAAAAGGGCAATTTGTCTGTGCAGCCTTCAAACATCAGTGTTTTTGTGTGTAAGTGCTCAATTCCAAAATACCCCAGTTCTTTCACTTTGCAGCTGTTTCTGGGGTTCTGCTTTGGTTTCAGCCAGCTGTATGATGTACTGATTTATAACTGTCATGACTAGGTTAGTAGACTATCAAATGTATGCCACACTGCTAAAGTAGCGGGATAATAGCCTATAGCTGTGATGTAGTAGTAACAGTGTTGTAGTATGACAGTAATAAAGTGGGATTACTTAACTCAGAACCTGTGTGTGTGTGTGTGTGTATGTGTGTGTGTGTGTGTGTGTGTGTGTCTTATCTCCCTGCCAGTAACGGTGCCTTGACTCTGTGTGGAAGTTGTGCATTCACTGCTCTGGGTGTATAGTAAGCTACTGTGAATATATAATAAAATAACATTTAGTTGAATTAAAAACTGTAATGCAAATCAGAAAATCAATAAAAATGAATTTGTTTTAGTGTCAATAATATTATAGACATGACAATGAGGGCAAGTCACAATAGGGACACAATAGACCGTGTACATATACAGTATCAGTAGAGAACGGCTCATAAATATGGCTGGAATGGAGTCAATGAAATGGTATCAAACACATGGAAACCACCTCTTTTATGTTTTTTTGTACCATTCTGATGACTCCCTTCCAGCCATTATTATGAGCTATCCACCCCTCAGCAGCCTCCACCGAAATATACTGTATGTATATCTTAGGACAGTGAATGTGGATAATGTCTGTCTGGCTCTCTGGCCTATTTTACAAATCTTGTATCACACCCTCATCCCTGCTTCTCTAGTAGTATGGATCTACCCATATCTTTACAGAGGAAGAAGTAAAACCTGGTTTGAGCAATATTCCTCCCTTGCCTTGTAATACACATGGTCCAGGGCGTGTGTGTGTTTATGCATGTCCAACTAGCTCTCACAGTCTCACATCAGAATTAGACGTTCATCCATGTTGCTCAAACGTCAATGTTCAAAGTGTTTAACTTCTTATGGCTGAGATCCCGCTAACGGGATCGATATGACAACAGCCAGTGAAAGTGCAGGGCACCAAATTCAAACAACAGAAATCTCATAATTAAAATTCCTCAAACATACAAGTATTTTACACCATTTTAAAGATAAACTTGTTGTTAATCCCACCACCGTGTCCGATTTCAAAAAGGCTTTACGACGAAAGCACACCAAATGATTATGTTAGGTCAGTACCTAGTCACAGAAAAACACAGCCATTTTTCCAGCCAAAGAGAGGAGTCACAAAACGCAGAAATGGAGATAAAATTAATCACTAACCTTTGATGATCTTCATCAGATGACAATCATAGGACTTCATGTTACACAATACATGTATGTTTTGTTCGATAAAGTTCATATTTATATCCAAAGATCTGAGTTTACATTGGCGTGCTATGTTCAGTAATGTTTTGCTTCCAAAACATCCGGTGATTTTGCAGAGAGCCACATCAATTTACAGAAATACTCATAATAAACATTGATAAAAGATACAAATGTTATGCATGGAACTTTAGATAAGCTTCTCCTTAATGCAACCGCTGTGTCAGATTTCAAAAGAACTTTACGGAAAAAGCACACCATGCTATAATCTGAGTACGGCGCTCAGACATAAAAACAAGCCCAACAGATACCCGCCATGTTGTGGAGTCAACAGAAGTCAGAAATAGCATTATAAATATTCACTTACCTTTGATGATCTTCATCAGAATGCACTCCCAGGAATCACAGTTCCACAATAAATGTTTGTTTTGTTTGATAAAGTCCATCAGTTATGTCCAAATACCTCCTTTTTGTTTGCGCGTTTAGTTCACAAATCAATATTCACGACGTGCAGGCCAGACGAAAAGTCAAAAAGTTCCGTTACAGTTGGTAGAAACATGTCAAACGATGTATAGAATCAATCTTTAGGATGTTTTAAAATAAATCTTCAATAATGTTTCAACTGGAGAATTCCTTTGTCTTTAGAAATGCAATAGAACGCAGCTACCTGACTGAGCTCATGACATTCTGCCAGACCTCTTACTCAATCAGCTCTTATTGTCTCCTCCTTCACAGTAGAAGCCTCAAACAAGGTTCTAAAGACTGTTGACATCTAGTGGAATCCTGGTTGGATTTTTTTCTCAGGTTTTTGCCTGCCATATGAGTTCTGTTATACTCACAGACATCATTCAAACTGTTTTAGAAACTTGAGTGTTTTCTATCCAAATCTACTAATAATATGCATATCTTAGCTTCTGGGCCTGAGTAGCAGGCAGTTTACTCTGGGCACCTTATTCATCCAAGCTACTCAATACTGCCCCCAGCCATAAGAAGTTTTAAGGTTAAGTTTAGACATTAACTCAGAATTTTTAAGGTTAAGTTTAGGGATTAACTCCAAAATGTTAAGGTTAGGCATTAACTGAATGGTTGAGGTAAGGGTTTAGGTTTGGGATATCTTTGTCGCTGGATTCAAACTTGAAACCTTTGGAATCAGACACAGATGCTTATACCCATCCTCCATCCCTGTCCACCACGCTCACTAGGGGTAGTGGCTGTCATCTCAACCACACTGCACACTGCCCTAACCCATCTGGAGAAGAGGAATACCTACGTTAGAATGCTGTTCATCGACTACAGCTCAGCATTTAACACCATAGTACCCTCCAAGCTCGTCATCAAGCTCGAGACCCTGGGTCTCGACCCCGCCCTGGGCAAATGGGTACTGGACTTCCTGACGGGCCGCCCCCAGGTGATGTGGGTAGGTAACAACATCTCCACCCAGCTGATCCTCAACACTGGGGCCCCACAAGGGTGCGTTCTAAGCCCTCTCCTGTACTCCCTGTTCACCCACGACTGCGTGGCCATGCACGCCTCCAACTCAATCATCAAGTTTGCGGACGACACTACAGTGGTAGGCTTGATTACCAACAACGACAAGACGGCCTACAGGGAGGAGGTGAGGGCCCTCGGAGTGTGGTGTCAGGAAAATAACCTCACACTCAACGTCAACAAAACTAAGGAGATGATTGTGGACTTCAGGAAACAGCAGAGGGAGCACCCCCCTATCCACATCGATGGGACAGTAGTGGAGAGGGTAGTAAGTTTTAAGTTCCTCGGCGTACACATCACAGACAAACTGAATTGGTCCATCCACACAGATAGCGTTGTGAAGAAGACGCAGCAGCTCAACCTCAGGAGGCTGAAGAAATTTGGCTTGTCACCAAAAGCACTCACAAACTTCTACAGATGCACAATCGAGAGCATCCTGTCGGGCTGTATTACCTCCTGGTACGGCAACTGCTCCGCCCACAACCGTAAGGCTCTCCAGAGGGTAGTGAGGTCTGCACAAAGCATCACCGGGGACAAACTACCTGCCCTCCAGGACACCTACACCACCCGATGTCACAGGAAGGCCATAAAAATCATCAAGGACAACAACCACCCGAGCCACTGCCTGTTCACCCCGCTATCATCCAGAAGGTGAGGTCAGTACAGGTGCATCAAAGCAGGGACCGAGAGACTGAAAAACAGCTTCTATCTCAAGGCCATCAGACTGTTAAACAGCCACCACTAACATTGAGTGGCTGCTGCCAACACACTGACTCAACTCCAGCCACTTTAATAATGGGAATTGATGGAAATTGATGTAAAATAAATCACTAGCCACTTTAAACAATGCTACTTAATATAATGTTTACATACCCTACATTACTCATCTCATATGTTTGTGTATATACTGTACTCTATATCATCTACTGCATCTTTATGTAATACATGTATCACTAGCCACTTTAAACTATGCCACTTTGTTTACATACCCTACATTACTCATCTCATATGTATATACTGTACTCGATACCATCTACTGCATCTTGCCTATGCCGTTCTGTACCATCACTCATTCATATATCTTTATGTACATATTCTTTATCCCTTTACACTTGTGTGTATAAGGTAGTAGTTTTGGAATTGTTAGTTAGATTACTCGTTGGTTATTACTGCATTGTCAGAACTAGAAGCACAAGCATTTCGCTACACTCGCATTAACATCTGCTAACAAGCTGACTCCACACTCCAAGACTGCTTCCATCACGTGGACTGGGATATGTTTCGTATTGCGTCAGATAACAATATTGACAAATACGCTGATTCGGTGTGCGAGTTCATTAGAACGTGCGTTGAAGATGTTGTTCCCATAGCAACGATTAAAACATTCCCTAACCAGAAACCGTGGATTGATGGCAGCATTCGCGTGAAACTGAAAGCCCGAACCACTGCTTTTAATCAGGGCAAGGTGACCGGAAACATGACCGAATACAAACAGTGTAGCTATTCCCTCTGCAAGGCAATCAAACAAGCTAAGCGTCAGTATAGAGACAAAGTAGAATCTCAATTCAACGGCTCAGACACAAGAGGCATGTGGCAGGGTCTACAGTCAATCACGGACTACAGGAAGAAATCCAGCCCAGTCACGGACCAGGATGTCCTGCTCCCAGGCAGACTAAATAACTTTTTTGCCCGCTTCGAGGACAATACAGTGCCACTGACACGGCCTGCAACGAAAACATGCGGACTCTCCTTCACTGCAGCCGAGGTGAGTAAGACATTTAAACGTGTTAACCCTCGCAAGGCTGCAGGCCCAGACGGCATCCCCAGCCGCACCCTCAGAGCATGCGCAGACCAGCTGGCCGGTGTGTTTACGGACATATTCAATCAATCCCTATACCAGTCTGCTGTTCCCACATGCTTCAAGAGGGCCACCATTGTTCCTGTTCCCAAGAAAGCTAAGGTAACTGAGCTAAACGACTACCGCCCCGTAGCACTCACTTCCGTCATCATGAAGTGCTTTGAGAGACTAGTCAAGGACCATATCACCTCCACCCTACCCGACACCCTAGACCCACTCCAATTTGCTTACCGCCCAAATAGGTCCACAGACGATACAATCTCAACCACACTGCACACTGCCCTAACCCATCTGGACAAGAGGAATACCTATGTGAGAATGCTGTTCATCGACTACAGCTCGGCATTCAACACCATAGTACCCTCCAAGCTCGTCATCAAGCTCGAGACCCTGGGTCTCGACCCCGCCCTGTGCAACTGGGTACTGGACTTCCTGACGTGCTGCCCCCAGGTGGTGAGGGTAGGCAACAACATCTCCACCCCGCTGATCCTCAACACTGGGGCCCCACAAGGGTGCGTTCTGAGCCCTCTCCTGTACTCCCTGTTCACCCACGACTGCGTGGTCACGCACGCCTCCAACTCAATCATCAAGTTTGCGGACGACACAACAGTGGTAGGCTTGATTACCAACAACGACGAGACGGCCTACAGGGAGGAGGTGAGGGCCCTCGGAGTGTGGTGTCAGGAAAATAACCTCACACTCAACGTCAACAAAACTAAGGAGATGATTGTGGACTTCAGGAAACAGCAGAGGGAACACCACCCTATCCACATCGATGGAACAGTAGTGGAGAGGGTAGCAAGTTTTAAGTTCCTCGGCATACACATCACAGACAAACTGAATTGGTCCACTCACACAGACAGCATCGTGAAGAAGGCGCAGCAGCGCCTCTTCAACCTCAGGAGGCTGAAGAAATTCGGTTTGTCACCAAAAGCACTCACAAACTTCTACAGATGCACAATCGAGAGCATCCTGGCGGGCTGTATCACCGCCTGGTACGGCAACTGCTCCGCCCACAACCGTAAGGCTTTCCAGAGGGTAGTGAGGTCTGCACAACGCATCACCGGGGGCAAACTACCTGCCCTCCAGGACACCTACACCACCCGATGTTACAGGAAGGCCATAAAGATCATCAAGGACATCAACCACCCGAGCCACTGCCTGTTCACCCCGCTATCATCCAGAAGGTGAGGTCAGTACAGGTGCATCAAAGCTGGGACCGAGAGACTGAAAAACAGCTTCTATCTCAAGGCCATCAGACTGTTAAACAGCCACCACTAACATTGAGTGGCTGCTGCCAACACACTGACACTGACACTGACTCAACTCCAGCCACTTTAATAATGGGAATTGATGGGAAATGATCTAAATATATCACTAGCCACTTTAAACAATGCTACCTTATATAATGTTACTTACCCTACATTATTCATCTCATATGCATACGTATATACTGTACTCTATATCATCGACTGCATCCTTATGTAATACATGTATCACTAGCCACTTTAACTATGCCACTTTGTTTACATACTCACCTCATGTATATACTGTACTCGATACCATTTACTGAATCCTGCCTATGCTGCTCTGTACCATCACTCATTCATATATCCTTATGTACATATTCTTTATCCCCTTACACTGTGTATAAGACAGTAGTTTTGGAATTGTTAGTTAGATTACTTGTTGGTTATTACTGCAT
>NC_143037.1:65182500-65192500 GCF_057628025.1 Oncorhynchus mykiss | reverse complement strand
TGTTCAGGGCACATAGCCCAAAGCTTCACGGTTTGTTTTTGTTCTTTGTTTTGTCGGCGTCATTTTGAATAAAGAGAAAATGTACTGCTTCATGCTGCACCTTGGTCCAGTCCTTCAGCCAGCCGTGACAAACAAACTACTATCAATTTAGGAGTCAACAATCTCACCATGTTCAACCTGCAGATCGATGTGCTTTGCAGAGTGGAGTCTGACATTCACAACGGCCATGCAACAACACCATGCAATGCACCCTGGGCTAAAGAGGAAAACAAATAGGAGAAATGTGGTAGTTGAATTGTTAAATTGCACGTTTCTCAAGGCTCATTCAGGAGAAGACAACCTCCCGCGTTATGACAGCGACCAGTGTTTAAACCTGCCATTATGATATGTTTAATGTAGTGACAGCGACTTTATCACGGTGCTACATCATACCGTCCGAATTTCTGCCTGCTTGAACAGCAATAGCTCAGATACACATGAAAACGTGAAACGACTCCGGGAATCGATAGAACTCACAGATGCACAGAAACTATTTAACATTCGAAATGGGTGAAGTCAGACTGCTGTTTGGCAGAGTGGAAGGGCTAATTTTGCAAGACAGATTTGGCACCTTAGGAAAGAAGAGGGGAAAATAGTTCCCCCATAGATGTGTGTGTGTGTGTGTGTGTGTCATGACAATGAGGCTGTTTGTCCCTACCTCCCCCATTCGGTCGCATATAATTTGAATCTAAGATAATATGGAAATATAACGTAGACCACAATAAGCGGTGAATACTAATGAGGATGTCTGTTGCTTAAAGGCAAAATCCACTCAACTACCATTTGGTCTTTCTTTTCTCATTAGTCCACTGTTGATACGTTTCCAAATCGTTTTGCATGTCAGTAGTCATGTTTTCAAGATCTTTGACTTTTGAGAAGCAAAGTGTCACCGGCCACATCATCATGATTTGTTTGACCTTTATTTGAGGCAAAATGAGGCAAAGTGTATTTTCTTTATTCTGTGTGTAGCACGTCACCTGCCCAGGGATACCTCTGGGCCCTTGTAGTTTAGAACAGGTTGCCACAGCTTTCCCTGGTCAGGTCACATGGTCAGGTAATTGTCCTGGCCCTCGTTATGTTTTATGCACTGCTCTCTTCCTCTGACCTTCATGTGACTGGTCAGTTAATGTTTAAGCTCTGTTTTCTCTGACCCTCCTGTGACTGTTTAGTTAATGTTTCACTTCCTCTGGCTGGACCAATGGTAACTAACACACCAGTTGACTGATGGATGCCCAGAGTGTTCTCAGTGTGCAGTGGTTTATACATTCCTGCCTTTATTGCCCATAAACAGCTGCTTATAAATCAGTCAGACTCGTGTGATAAGTTGTTACCCTGTCCCACCCCTGGTTCTCCACAGCACTGGGAATCAGAGCCAGAACAGGAAAGAGGGAAAGAGAAGGGGTGGGGGCTAGCAACACTTGTGAGATTTGGTTTGTTTCGGTATTTTAATGTACAAAATAAACTTCTAGCCATAACGCTTTGAGGTAGTGGATGACCTCTCGGATAGGATAGGAACAGTACATTCCTTCCAAACAGGCAAGGGTACAAACAGGAAAAAAAGTTAGGGTCATTTCATTTTCATTGTGGTCCTGTCAGGGAGGAGGCACACTTACTTGGCTGTAGTTCACTAGTGAGTAATGACAATGCTATTCCATCATGTGGCCTGTGTTGTTATCATCCTCCTGCTAGCATCCTGATGTTAGCATCCTGCTGTCATCCTCCTGCTGCTTTCATCCTGCTGCTAACAACCTGTTACTATCATCCTGTGGTTATTATCCTACTGTTATCATCCTACTGTTATCATCCTGCTGTTAGCATCCTGCTGTCATCCTCCTTCTGCTAGCAACCTGCTACTATCATCCTGCTGTTATCATCTTACTGTTATCATCCTGCTGTCATCTTCCTGTTGCTAGCAACCTGCTACTATCATTCTACTGTTATCATCCTGCTGTCATCCTCCTGTTGCTAGCAATCTGCTACTATCATCCTACTGTTATCATCCTGCTGTTAGCATCCTGATGTTAGCATCCTGCTGTCATCCTCCTTCTGCTAGCAACCTGCTACTATCATCCTGCTGTTATCATCTTACTGTTATCATCCTGCTGTTATCATCCTGCTGTCATCTTCCTGTTGCTAGCAACCTGCTACTATCATTCTACTGTTATCATCCTGCTGTCATCCTCCTGTTGCTAGCAACCTGCTACTATCATTCTACTGTTATCATCCTGCTGTCATCCTCCTGTTGCTAGCAATCTGCTACTATCATCCTACTGTTATCATCCTGCTGTTAGCATCCTGCTGTCATCCTCCTGTTGCTAGCAACCTGCTATTAACATCCTGCTGTTATCATCCTACTGTTATCATCCTGCTGTCATCCTGCTGTCATCATAATCCTGCTGCTATTATCCTGCTATTAGCATCCTGCTGCTATTATCCTGCTATTATCATCCTGCTGCTATTATCCTGCTGCTATTATCCTGCTGTTAATATCCTGCTGCTATTATCCTGCTATTAACATCCTGCTGCTATAATCCTGCTACTATAATCCTGCTGTTATCATCCTGTTGTTATTATCCTGCTGCTATAATCCTGCTGTCATCATAATCCTGCTGCTATTATCCTGCTATTATCCTGCTGTTAATATCCTGCTGCTATTATCCTGCTATTAACATCCTGCTGCTATAATCCTGCTACTATAATCCTGCTGTTATCATCCTGTTGTTATTATCCTGCTGCTATAATCCTGCTGTTACATCCTGCTGCTATAATCCTGCTACTATAATCCTGCTGTTAGCATCCTGCTGTTATTATCCTGCTGTTATAATCCTGCTGTTACATCCTGCTGCTATAATCCTGCTGTTAGCTTCTTGCTGCTATAATCCTGCTGTTAGCTTCTTGCTGCTATAATCCTGCTGTTAGCTTCTTGCTGCTATAATCTTGCTACTATAATCCTGCTGTTAGCATCCTGCTGTTATTATCCTGCTGCTATAATCCTGCTGTTACATCCTGCTGCTATAATCCTGCTGTTGTCTTCCTGCTGCTATAATCCTGCTGTTGTCATCCTGCTACTATAATCCTGCTCTTAGCATCCTGCTGCTATTATCCTGCTATTAACATCCTGCTGCTATTATCCTGCTATTAACATCCTGCTGCTATAATCCTGCTGCTATTATCCTGCTATTAACATCCTGCTGCTATAATCCTGCTGTTAACATCCTGCTGCTATAATCTTGCTGTTATCATCCTGCTACTATAATCCTGCTATTACCATCCTGCTGCTATAATCCTGCTGTTAGCATCCTTCTGCTATAATCCTGCTGTTAGCATCCTGCTGCTATAATCCTGCTGTTAGCATCCTGCTGCTATAATCCTGCTGCTATAATCCTGCTGTTATCATCCTGCTGCTATAATTCTGCTGTTATCATCCTGCTGCTATAATTCTGCTGTTATCATCCTGCTACTATAATCCTGCTGTTATCATCCTGCTGCTATAATTCTGCTGCTATAATCCTGCTGCTATAATTCTGCTGTTATCATCCTGCTGCTATAATTCTGCTGTTATCATCCTGCTGCTATAATTCTGCTGTTATCATCCTGCTGCTATAATTCTGCTGTTATCATCCTGCTGCTATAATTCTGCTGTTATCATCCTGCTACTATAATCCTGCTGTTATCATCCTGCTGCTATAATTCTGCTGCTATAATCCTGCTGCTATAATTCTGCTGTTATCATCCTGCTGCTATAATTCTGCTGTTATCATCCTGCTGCTATAATTCTGCTGTTATCATCCTGCTGCTATAATCCTGCTGTTAGCTTCTTGCTGCTATAATCCTGCTGTTAGCGAACAGCTAGTGGTTGTTTTGGTTATATTGTAGCCCTATTAGTGTGCGGGCTCTTTCCCTTACGGTGACTGGAAAGTACCCAGTGTTACCACAGGGTTTCTGTACATTTCCTGTGAATACCAAGGCACATGGGACTGTAGAATAATACTGTATTCATGTATTAAGCCAAGAGAACTTGTCCCCTGTCCCCAGGTGGAGAGGAAGCTAAAGTTAAGCAGGTGTCTGGAGGAGAAGGGCTTCAATGACCCTCATAATACTCGTAACAGTGTTTCCATTGGTGTTCTCTCAGCTGGAGCTGTAATAGTGGCTGTTGCCAAACTCTTCTCAGGTACCGTTGCGTTGATATTGTGAAGTGAACAAGAACAATTGGGATCCAGGCTACCCAGACACAACATTTTGAGTCACTTGTCACGTATAAAGTCACATTTAGATTAAGGCTTTGACGGTACCAGTATCACAATATTTTTCCCATGGCAAAAATGAAAATACAAAGTGTAGCCACCTCTTTGTTCCTTTAAAAACTTGCCGTATGTAAAATAGTGTGTGGTATAGGTTGAAACATGTTTTTTTGAGGACTCTTAACATAATGATGTTTGTTTCCAATATTAGGGCTGTTCTAAAGAAGTTAATTCCGCTTTGTGTCATGCCACGATACTAACCAGTATAATAACTAGTAACTAACGATACTAACCAGTATAATAACTAGTAACTAACGATACTAACCAGTATAATAACTAGTAACTAACGATACTAACCAGTATAATAACTAGTAACTAACGATACTAACCAGTATAATAACTAGTAACTAACGATACTAACCAGTATAATAACTAGTAACTAACGATACTAACCAGTATAATAACTAGTAACTAACGATACTAACGGGCCTAATTTAGATACAGTAAAATAAATGTTTAGGACAAACCAGCAAATAGCTTCGTAAGTACAGTATTGTGTGAGGCATTCTATACACATACTATGTATTTCCATTCTATACACATACTATGTATTTCCATTCTATACACATACTATGTATTTCCATTCTATACACATACTATGTATTTCCATTCTATACACATACTATGTATTTCCATTCTATACACATACTATGTATTTCCATTCTATACACATACTATGTATTTCCATTCTATACACATACTATGTATTTCCATTCTATACACATACTATGTATTTCCAGCGCAGCAGTCCAGTGGTTTTACTCCTGTTTTTATACAAAACCTGCGAGAGGGATTCCTTCACTAACAGAAGCAGCATGGAGTCCTCACATTGTAGTCCTCATAGGGATTAAGCCATGTGGTTGAGTTGTGACTCTGCCATACCCGAAACACAGCTACCATGACAGGATGTGGCCAGAGAGGGTGTCTGTCTGGAATAGACTACACTCTTAGACAATAACGTTTCCAAAAAGGTTATTTGCAGTGGTGTAAAGTACTTAAGTAAAAATACTTTAAGGTACTACTTAAGTCGTGTTTTGGGGGTATCTGTACTTTACTTTACTATTTTTGATTACTTTTACTTCATTACATTCCTTAAGAAAATAATGTACTATTTCCTCCATACATTTTCCTTGACACCAAAAAGTACTCGTTACATGTTGAATGCTTAGCAGGACAGGAAAATGGTCAAATTCGCACACTTATCAACCGAAAGTCCCTGGTCATCCCTACTGCCTCTAATCTGGCAGACTCACTAAACACATGCTAAGTTTGTAAATGATGTCAATGTTGGAGTGTGCCCATGGATTTCCGTAAATAACAAAATAAAAATAAAAGGATGCCATCTGGTTTATATAATATAAGGAATTTTAAATTATTTATACTTTTACTTTTGATACATAAGTATATTTGAAACAAAATGCTTTTAGACTTTTACTCAAGTATAATTTTGCTGGGTTCCATGTAGAACTTTCTGTGGGAAGGGTTCTACATGGAACCCAAAAGGGTTCTACTTGGAACACACTTGTAGTGTGTGTGCCTGCATGCCAGAGTCGTGGTCGTATGGTTCTAACCAGGGAAATGCCAGAGTCGTGGTCGTATGGTTCTAACCACGGGAAATGCCAGAGTCGTGGTCGTATGGTTCTAACCACGGGAAATGCCAGAGTCGTGGTCGTATGGTTCTAACCAGGGAAATGCCAGAGTCGTGGTCGTATGGTTCTAACCACGGGAAATGCCAGAGTCGTGGTCGTATGGTTCTAACCATGGGAAATGCCAGAGTCGTGGTCGTATGGTTCTAACCAGGGAAATGCCAGAGTCGTGGTCGTATGGTTCTAACCATGGGAAATGCCAGAGTCGTGGTCGTTTGGTTCTAACCACGGGAAATGCCAGAGTCGTGGTCGTATGGTTCTAACCACGGGAAATGCCAGAGTCGTGGTCGTATGGTTCTAACCACGGGAAATGCCAGAGTCGTGGTCGTATGGTTCTAACCAGGGAAATGCCAGAGTCGTGGTCGTATGGTTCTAACCAGGGAAATGCCAGAGTCGTGGTCGTATGGTTCTAACCACGGGAAATGCCAGAGTCGTGGTGGTATGGTTCTAACCAGGGAAATGCCAGAGTCGTGGTCATATGGTTCTAACCAGGGAAATGCCAGAGTCGTGGTCGTATGGTTCTAACCATGGGAAATGCCAGAGTCGTGGTCGTATGGTTCTAACCTGGGAAATGCCAGAGTCGTGGTCGTATGGTTCTAACCACGGGAAATGCCAGAGTCGTGGTCGTATGGTTCTAACCAGGGAAATGCCAGAGTCGTGGTCGTATGGTTCTAACCAGGGAAATGCCAGAGTCGTGGTCGTATGGTTCTAACCAGGGAAATGCCAGAGTCGTGGTCATATGGTTCTAACCAGGGAAATGCCAGAGTCGTGGTCGTATGGTTCTAACCACGGGAAATGCCAGAGTCGTGGTCATATGGTTCTAACCACGGGAATTGCCAGAGTCGTGGTCGTATGGTTCTAACCATGGGAAATGCCAGAGTCGTGGTCGTATGGTTCTAACCACGGGAAATGCCAGAGTCGTGGTCGTATGGTTCTAACCACGGGAAATGCCAGAGTCGTGGTCGTATGGTTCTAACCAGGGAAATGCCAGAGTCGTGGTCGTATGGTTCTAACCAGGGAAATGCCAGAGTCGTGGTCGTATGGTTCTAACCACGGGAAATGCCAGAGTCGTGGTGGTATGGTTCTAACCAGGGAAATGCCAGAGTCGTGGTCGTATGGTTCTAACCTGGGAAATGCCAGAGTCGTGGTCGTATGGTTCTAACCACGGGAAATGCCAGAGTCGTGGTCGTATGGTTCTAACCAGGGAAATGCCAGAGTCGTGGTCGTATGGTTCTAACCAGGGAAATGCCAGAGTCGTGGTCGTATGGTTCTAACCAGGGAAATGCCAGAGTCGTGGTCATATGGTTCTAACCAGGGAAATGCCAGAGTCGTGGTCGTATGGTTCTAACCACGGGAAATGCCAGAGTCGTGGTCATATGGTTCTAACCACGGGAATTGCCAGAGTCGTGGTCGTATGGTTCTAACCATGGGAAATGCCAGAGTCGTGGTCGTATGGTTCTAACCAGGGAAATGCCAGAGTCGTGGTCGTATGGGCCGCATGGTGGCAGTTCACCAGTGACATAGGATGTAGGGCTTTTTGTTCTCTGAGCATTGGCTGCTTGTTTGTGTGTGTGTGTGTGTGTGTACCTGCGGTTCTTAGATGTCAGGCTACCAACAGTGTAGACCCTAGTCTCCAACCCACCACACAGACTCCATCTGCTGACCAAGCATCTCTTTGTAGAATCTCTCTCTTTCTCGCTCTCTCACTTTCTCTCTCTCGCTCTCTCTTTTATCTCTTCTTCTCTCTTTCTACCCTCCCTCTCTCTCATCTGTCCCAAAGCCTTTCTCCTCTCTGTCGATGTCCACCCCTTTAAACTCTCTCAGTGTTGAAAACACCAAATCGATAGGAGGTATAGATTAGTAATGTTTGTTTTGAGGGAGAAATTGAATTGTTGTGGGTTTCTCTGTCTGGTGTTGGTGAGTATGTATGAGATCACTTTTTCTTCTAGTCACACCTCCTTTTGGCAGGATGAGGGGATGGGGAGTGGAGGAGGGGGGAGTACTGTGTGTGTGTGTCACAGTCATTGACTAAGATATTGCACTGTCTGAACTGCTGTTCTGTGTCTGGATCTGTGTTAGGTATACATGGTAATCATACGTATGTAATGAACGATAACCTGAACAAGAGCGAGCTATAGCCTTTTATGCGTCATGCTAATAATGTAGTATGTGGGAAACTGTCTAGGAAATTCATCCCTCTCAGAGCAATGTGTGTTTTTCTCCTCAGCAGCTCCTACGTGATATAATTTCACCAGTGGGCCTGATTTCCCATGATTCTAGATGGAAGTTCAGTCATCCAGAGCTTCTGTGATTGGATGAGAGTGAGCAGACTGTTGGTTTTGGGCCAATAGAATGATAGAACAAGGTTTAGTTGACTTCTATGGCCTCTTTAGAATGGTGTGAGGCATACCAGGCAGTCTGGCAGTGGAACAGAATGCTCTACAATCAATGGAAGTCTATTCAGATGCACGATTATACAGCAGAAATCAGTGAGTATTGGGTTTTCTGTTGATTCTGCTGTTTAAAGCGTGGCATATCCTCTTTGGTAACAAGATACCCCCACAGTTGAGCTGTGCTGTGTGTGGATTCTTGGCTCATAGAGAATGCTCTCTAGTGCACTTTGTGCTATCAAATGGAGAAGTGACGTTTAGTCCTGTGTGTGTGTGTGTGTGTGTGTGTGTGTGTGTGTGTGTGTGTGTGTGTGTGTGTGTGTGTGTGTGTGTGTGTGTGTGTGTGTGTGTGTGTGTGTGTGTGTGTGTGTGTGTGTGTGTGTGTGTGTGTGTGTGTGTGCACCTTGCATAGCCCTCAGCCAGAGAGGGAAAGGGAAAATGAATGTGTCTGGGCTACCTGAAGCTGTAATGTTATGGTGGTGATCCTCCTCTCTGCCTATTAACTGTCTGGAAACAGACCAGGGAGCGATAGAGATGTCAGACAGAGAGAGAGGGGGGGGGGGAGAGAGAGAGAGGCATACAGAGCGAGAGAGGAGAGGGAGAGAGAGGGGAAGGGAGAGAGAGAGAGAGACAGGTGGGAGACATACAGGGAGAGAGAGAGGGGTGGGAGAGGGAGAGAGAGACAGAGAGAGATTGGGGAGAGGGAGAGAAAGACAGAGAGGGGGAGAGAGATAGAGGGAGAGAAAGAGAGAGGGAGAGAGACAGAGAGAGATGGGGGGAGAGGGAGAGAAAGACAGATAGGGGGAGAGAGAGACAGAGAGAGATAGGGAGAGAGGGGGAGAATGAGAGAAAGACAGAGAGGGGGAGAGAGAGACAGAGAGAGATAGGGAGAGAGGGGGAGAGTGAGAGAAAGACAGAGAGGGGGAGAGAGAGACAGAGAGAGATAGTGAGAGAGGGGGAGAATGAAAGAGATGGAAAGAAATAGAGGGGGAGAGTGAGAGAGAGAAAGAGAGAGAGGGGGAGAATGAGAGAGAGACAGGTGGGAGACATACAGAGAGAGAGAGAGGGGTGGGAGAGGGAGAGAGACAGAGAGAGAGGCATACAGAGCGAGAGAGGAGAGGGAGAGAGAGAGACGGGTGGGAGACATACAGAGAGAGAGGGGTGGTAGAGAGAGAGGATAGGGAGAGAGAGACAGAGGTGGGAGAGGGGGAAAGAGAGAGAAATAGAGAGAGAATGAGGTGGGAGAGAGAGAGGGGGAAAGGGAGAGAGAGAAAGAGGTGGGAGAGAGATAGAGAGAGATAGGGGAGAGGGAGAGAAAGACAGAGGGGAGAGGGAGAGAAAGACAGAGAAAGATAGGGGAGAGGGAGAGAAAGACAGAGAAAGATAGGGGAGAGGGAGAGAAAGACAGAGAGGGGGAGAGAGATAGAGGGAGAGAAAGAGAGAGGGAGAGGGACAGAGAGAGATAGGGGGAGAGGGGGAGAATGAGAGAAAGACAGAGAGGGGGAGAGAGAGACAGAGAGAGATAGGGAGAGAGGGGGAGAGTGAGAGAAAGACAGAGAGGGGGAGAGAGAGACAGAGAGAGATAGGGAGAGAGGGGGAGAATGAAAGACATGGAAAGAAATAG